>NC_134355.1:696345648-696548148 GCF_048569485.1 Anomaloglossus baeobatrachus
TTGCCTAATAATTAAGCACCCCTTATATAGGGTGTTGTCATTACACCGCACCCCTCCTCATTACAGAGATGCACATCACCTGATTTACTTAATTGGTAGTTGGTTCTCAAGCCTATACAGCTTGGAGTAGGACGACATGTATAAAAAGTATCATGTGATCACAATACTCATTTGCCTAATAATTCTGCACACAATGTATAAAGAAACATTACAGCGCATGCAATTAAACTGCTAGACAGTGCTGTGCAAAATCCGCAGTATAATGAATCATATACGAATCACACTGCATAAATGCGGCTAGAAGTAAGCTAAAAATACCACGGGGCTCAATAAAGTATATCTGCAGGTGTAAGGTGCTGAAACCCAAGTAGGAATTTCTAAGAAAAAGCAAGAAGAGTTAATAATCATATACCTTATACCTTAATTGTAGGTGTGGGTGGTCCAAGTGACCCGTTTGAATGCTGCGGACCCCGACACATGTTTCGTGACTTCCTCAGGGGGTGCTGAGTGAAGATGTAAATAAAGGTGTCCCTTTTATAGCTGGAAGCCGGATTAAAATGCGCACGCTGGGAGATCATGAGTTGCAGCCGCGTCATGTGACTTCCGGCCGCTGGGCTGTGGTATGCAAGCACACAAAGATATATAGCATATGAAAAAATTATGAAAAAGTACTGAGAAATATATGTAAGGGAAACTGTGTGTAATGAATTGGCGGCGCCGTAGCCGCAAGTAGCCTGCAGCGGTTCATGTTATGCCCAGGCACCAGCCGCCGTTTTTGGCCGTGCCTCGGTCGTTCAGCTGGCTGCTTCCTCCTCCATTTCTAAGTGTGGAGAGCCTAAGTCCAGTGTTTCGCCTACTGAGCATGCTCTGCCTGATAGTGCCATTTATGAGGCTAATTCCTCGGTTCAGGCTACTGAGCATGCTCCTACACTTAGTGCAAAAAGCCTCTTTGCACAGGTACTTGGACATCGTGCCATATCTAAGTCCTGTGTTGTGCCTACAGAGCATGCAGAAGCTGATAGTCTGCTTTCTGAGACTTGTTCAGGCTACTGAGCATGCTCAGGCACTTAGTGCATCAGAGGCTAGGTCCGTTAAAGATCTTACTGGGAATGTCTGTGATGTGGCAGGCCCTGATAGGCCAGCACGCATTAGGTGTCCTGATGATGTGGCCACTCTGGACTGACTCGCGGAGGCATGCCCCTATGAGACGACACCTCACCATTGGTTGGCAGATGATGACTGGTGAGGTGTTTGGGGCGTGGCTGCCATGAGGTCATCAGTGACGTGGTGATTTCGGATAGGCCGCTAGTGATGTCAGTGATGACGTGGCACTCTGCTATTGGCTCCTGGAGGTGCCATTGTGGTCCACTCTGGGTTTGGGGCGGATCCTAGGTAATAAAAGGGGCTGGAGACAACATGGAGGTGCACAGTCTTCACTTGTGCTCAGACACAGCACACCTCCATGTGTTGAGCCGATTATGGTCTCCTACTGCCCAGTTCTGTTAGTGCAGCACAGTGGTGTTAACTGGGCTGCTGCTGCTGCTGTGCCACCTTTCCTGTTGTGCCCCCTATGCTCACAGACAGCGTACCCCAGGACACCTGTCGGGTTAACAGGGAGTTTCTGGGCTGGTGTACTGTGCCCAGTACCACTAGTGTCAGGGCTTAGGTGCAGAGGTCTCGCTGTATGGGAACCAGTGGTTAACCGGCTGGGACCTAGGGGCATGGCAGACAGGCCGGCGTAGTGCCAGCATTAAGCTGGGGGTGCTAGTGGACCGCCTAGGTAGACACAACGTAGGGCTGGGTGTGTGAACCCTGTGATGCGAGCAGGGTTCACAGTCTCCTGATCCAAGTGCTATTTAACTTGGATCAGGTCCCTATTATTTCTGAGCCACCCTGCTCTGTATCCTCCGCCTAACCTTCAGGTTGCCAGCAGCTCCTTTGTCATCTGGAGCACGGTGGACCCCGACTGGCTATTGGGATATACAGTACAGAACCTTATCCTAATCTGCCAGTCCCCCCATAACAGTCTGTCAGCGTAAAAGTGTGTATGTGTGAGAGTATTGTGCCGTGTGGCACCAAATATATATACAGGAAAAAGTGTCTGCTAAAAGTGTAAGAATAATGTGCTATATGTAGAACCAAAAAAAAAATAGGGAATAAAAAATATCAAATGAAAAATAAAATGCAGATGCTAAAGACAGCAAAAATACATAAATACAAAATAAGGTGATATCAGAGGAAAACTAAATATGTGGAGAAGACATTGACAGTGCAGGTGTAATGGCTACATATAGATAGTATATGAAGGGCCTAAATAGAGTGAAAATATTTACCCAACAATAATAATGATAAATTGACATAATATAGGTTAAAATAGACCATATACTGTATATGTGTCGCCCCCAACAGCGGATCGAACCGCTCGGGTCCGGGGGTAGTGTCCGTTCATGGCTCAAGGGTCTCCGGGGGCTCAGGGGCCACACTCTAAAGTAAAAGGGGAATATTTATAAGGGAGTTATAGTTCGTGATGCCACCTGTGGTGTGTGGTAACTGGGGGTACCACCGCTGCCATTGGGAGTACCCGGGGTGATGGAGTGGGGCAGCAAGGTGTCATTGCCCTCCACGGGTAGGGGCTGGCTCCGGGAATCTGGATGGTGCTACTGGGTGCCGTGAAGGGGATATCACTCATGTACTCACTCAGTCAATAAGCATACGCTGACAACCGGGTAAACCAAGTCTCTGGGTGCCGCTGCCTCTCAAGGGGAGCTCGTCCGGGTGCCGTCCCCTGCAGTGCTGCCTGGTGATCCGTTGTGGCCCAGTAGTCTGAAACTTGCCGGGCCCCGCTCCCCACTGTGGCTAAGTGTGGGAGCCTGCTCTCATGACTCACACTTGGGATTTTAGTGGGCTGCTTGTATGGAAGGCCCTATACCCCTCGTTGCACTAGTACCCCGATTCTGGAGCAAGTGGGAACAGTCCATAAAGGCTCCGTTCTCTGCAGGTGAATTGCCGAGTTGCCTGAAGCTTCTCCGTGACCTAGGGTCCATGAACCTCGCCGTGCCTTCGGTCCCGGACCGGTGATAGGACCAGGCTGCCGACCGTTCTCTTTGGCAGGTCCAGGCACCTCACCTCAATCCCCAGCAACTGGGGGTCTGACTTCTCTAGATCCAGGCCACCATCTGCAACCTAGTCAGCTAGTCCTGAGAGCCACTACTCCCAGCCTCTTCTGAGCTCCTCTCAGCTCGAGGGCTACCTCTCTTCTCCTCTTCCACTTCACTTCTACACTCCTCACTTCCCCTCCCTGACCCCTAGGTTGGCGACCGCTCAAGCCATCCATTGGTGTGTCTGGTGGGTGTGGTGCAGGGTGTATCTAGGATTTGATTTGCTGTTGGAGGCAACACTGTAGGATGGGGACCCAGAACCATGAGAGAGGCAGAATACTGCATGGAAGGGCAGCTTGTGCAGTACCCTGTGACGACCTGATAGTCCAGGGGCGTCACATATAACCATAAATATGTAAATTAATATCACCATTAACAGATTACTAAAATTAAAAAAGGTAAATAATATTTGGTACAAAGTAAAAAAAGAAAACAATGATATAAAGAAACCAAATAATCACAGTAATAAGGAAAAAATAAAAAGAAAAGATAATAAATATAGAAATAATGATAATTCTCATAGAAATGTCCATGCGTATATCAGACAGTGTGATAATGAATGTCTCCTCAGTAATATGGAGATTGATTTACAGCGTGCAAGAGGTCCACATCAAGTCCACTTCAGGTATCCCAGCAGGCGACAGACTTAGAACTGACAGATGGCAAAAACATGTCAAGGGGTATATACTAAAAACAAAATAAATATAATAAAATTAATATCCAGATTAAACAGATGAGAGGTCAGCAAATAAAACATGACCTTCACCTAACTTATCTGATACTTCAATTACGAGGATGACTTCAGAGTATGTAAAATAGACCCACCTAATAAGAAAATATATCAAACGGGTGGGAAACCCAAGTAAGGTAATTTATAAGAAAGCACCAAAACCCAAAATGCTCATTGAGGCCATTAGGCGCAATGCTATTCAGCCGATATATCCATTTGCTCTCTATATTTGCAAGGGTCTTAGATAAATTGTTACCCCTGATGCCCATACTGACCTGCTCAATTCCCCTCACTCGAAGGAGGTTGTAATTGGATTAGTGCTAATGGAAGAAGTGCCTTACTATAGTTTTGAGTTGTGAGGGATCCTCAGTTGTCAAGCCTTACTCATCGTCCCGTACATGCTCCCAAGTACATATTCTTAATTCTCGGTTGGTGAGGCCGATGTAAATTTTCTTACAGGGGCATGCCACCATATAGATAACCCCTTTAAAGGAGCAATTCAATAGCTGTCAGATTTCAAAGATCTTAGAATGATCAAAGTTGTAAAATTCTTTGCTCTTAATAGTGATGAGCGAGTACTAAAAAGCTCGGGTGCTCGAGGCTCGGGCCGAGCATCCCAAGATACTCGTGTACTCGGCCCGAGCACCGAGCCCAATGTTATCCTATGGGAGACCCGAGTATTTTTATCAAATGACCCCCGGCAGCATGTAGAAACCCTAAAAATGTCACAAAATTCTCAGAAGAGTGCTCAAATGACATGGCAACAGCATGGGGAAGACCCCTTGAAGCATTTATCACTCAAAAGTCACAGCTGTGAACAATTTTGTCCGCGTTTTACGCCATTTTTACGGACTCACCAGAAAACCTTCAAAAATGACACCAAAATGAATTTTCATGGCGGAAATGTTAAGGGCACATACCCAATAGTGAGATAGAGCTGGTGTATGTTACTTTTTGAGATTAATACATGAAAGATTTTACGTAAAACATTGTGTGGCACTCCGATGTCCCTGAGAAGAGACGTACATGAAGGCCTCTTGAGTCTAATGTGCCCATTTTGAGGAAGTGAGTCTTTGTAGTATTTTCCTTTGCCAGGGCAGTCCAAAATTGTGAGGTTCACCAATGCCCCTGCATACAGACGTGCATGAGGGCCTGTAAACCTGAAGTGCCCATTGTAAGGAAGTGGGTCTATTGTAGTATAGCCCTTTGGCAGGGCAGCCAAAAATTGGGAGGCTCCACGTTGTCCCTGGATAGAGACGTGCATGAGGGCCTGTAAACCTGAAGTGCCCATTGTAAGGAAGTGGGTCTATTGTAGTATAGCCCTTTGGCAGGGCAGCCAAAAATTGGGAGGCTCCACGTTGTCCCTGGATAGAGACCTGTTAGGTTCTTAGTGCCTCCGTGCTTGCATTTAAAAACCGCACGTGTGTGCCTGTTGGTGGCAGCGTTAAGGTGCACTTGTGTGCGTTTTGCAAAAACTTGGATATAACGCACAAGTCTAGTGAATACACGTCAGCACAGCATTGCAAAATGCACAAGGGCGTTGGCAACGAACAAGGAAGTGGACGTGATGGTGGTGCAGGCAGAGACCGAGGTCGTGTGCAAGCTCTAATTTCGCCACAACAAAGGGCCACATCTACTCGCTCGCACGTCCTGTCCCAATTTCTTGGGGACCGCAGCAGTACACCGCTCTTGAACCAAGACCAGTGTCAACAGGTTGTTAGTTGGATAGCGGATAATGCTTCCAGTCAGATTGGCACCACCACAAACACTCTGTCTTCCACATGGTCAAGTGTCAGTAGCCGTGATACTGCACCGCACATTTCAGAACCTGATCCTCCTTCCTACCACAAGGCTGAGTACACGTCCATGGACATTACTGATCCCACACTTGGACACTCGGAAGAGCTGTTCACGTTTCCATTCACACATTCTGGCCTCTCGCCAGCTCCTGTTGAAGTGGGTCATGACGAGATTGTATGTACAGATGCCCAAATATTTGAGCAGCCACGTTCTCACGAAGTTGGCAACGTGTCTCAACAAGGGGTGGACGATGATGAGACACAATTGTCAGGAAGTCAGGAGGAGGAGCAGGGTGCGGAAGAGGAAGACGACGTGGTGGATGATCCAGTAACTGACCCAACCTGGCAGGAGGATATGCAGAGCGAGGACAGCAGTGCACAGGGGGAGGGAGGCGTAGAATCCCAACAGGCAGTAAGAAGCAGGGTGGTGGCCCCAGGCAGACGTCAGGCAACCGTTCCCCGGAACAACAACACGACACAAGATGCCTGTACAAATGTTAGGTCTTCCCGAGTCTGGCAGTTTTTTAAGTTGGCTCCAGATGATTCTAAAAAGGCCATTTGCAACACCTCCCATGCCAGCATCAGCAGGGGTACCAAAACTAGCAGCCTGACCACCACCAGCATGATCAGGCACATGTCAGCCAAGCACCCGACTTTGTGGGATGTACAACAGAGTCGAGGAGCAGTGCTTGCTGATGTCACTGCTATGTCTTCGCTTGTTGTGCATGCGAGCCAATCCCCTGTCCATGCTGCCCGCGAACAAGCCTCCTCCGGCCCTGCACCTGCAGTTGCCCACGCAGAAATAATACCATCATCAAGCACGTCCTTGTCCCAGCGCAGCGTTCAGTCATCCATTTAGCAAACCTTTGAACGCAGGCGCAAATACACTGCCAACGCCCCACATGCCACACTTCTAAATGCTAACATTTCGCGACTGCTTGCGCTGGAAATGTTGCCTTTTAGGCTGGTGGAGACAGAAGCATTCCGCGACCTGATGGCGGCAGCTGTCCCACGTTACTCGGTCCCCAGCCACCACTATTTCTCCCGGTGTGCCGTCCCTGCATTGCATAACCACGTGTCACAAAACATCACACGTGCCCTGAACAACGCTGTTTCAGCCAAAGTCCACCTAACCACAGACACGTGGACAAGTGCTTGTGGGCAAGGCCGCTACATCTCGTTGACGGCACACTGGGTTAATATTGTGGAAGCTGGGACCCAGTCTGAGCGAGGGACGGAACACGTCCTTCCCACACCAAGTTTTGCAGGCCCTACCTCAGTCAGGGTTTCACCCACACTCTACAGCTCCGGAATGTCATGCTCCTCAGCCTCCTCCTCCTCCTGCGCATCCTCATCCACTTTACCCTCCACACCAGTCCCAAGCTGGAAGTGTCGCAGGCGGAGGAAAGGACGCTGCGCTCTCCCACTGCTCGGGTCCGGCTGCCGCTGCTCTACGGCAGCTGCTCCTCGGTGGCTCGAGCGATGGCCGGATCCCGGGGACTCGAGCGGCGCTCCTCGCCCGTGAGTGAAAAGGGGTGGTTTGGGTTTTGGGGATATTGTCCGTGACGCCACCCACGGTTGTGGTGATTGTGTGGACACCACCGCTGCTCTGGACGGGGATCCCGGGAGCCTGTGACAGGGAGCAGCTTTGTTGTTATTTCTCCCCTCCGTGGGTAGGGGGGTTGGTTGTCCCGGGGCCCGGTGATGGGGTAGAGATGGATGACAGGCGGGTTGCGGGGCCTGATGAGGTGCAGGGTCGCAGGGGCAGCGCTGTGCCGCACGGCACGGAGGTACTCACTCAGCCCAATGATGATGACACAGTTCACGGTAAAACAAGCGGCTGGATGGACAGGTCCCTCGGACGGCTGCGGTTGTTCCTTCCTGTAGGTTAGTGATGACTGTCTCTCCCTGCACCTAAGTTCAGTGTTGGTAGCGATGGGTTCCCACCGGTAACCCGCTCCCCGACCTGGATATGGGCCGGAGGAGCCCCTTTTGCCCACAGGCGCTGGCCCTGGGGGACGGTTGCCCTTGGCGGTGGCGGTGTCTCCCCTTCACGGTTGGACGGTTGCCTTCTATCGGGACTTGGCTGTTTGGAAACCCGGAGGTCCCCTTCACTAACGGATTTGGCAAATTCACGGTGACACCAAGCCTTGCCGGGATCCGAAAGGCCCCTGCCAATGGTGCTGGCTTCTCTTTGTATACCGATCCGGTACCGCCGGGTCACCACCCGTCCACGGTCCTTACGGCAGACTCCAATCGGCCTCCACTGCAGACGGTCACCACATCCTGCCAACCTTGCTGTCCTGTCCGGGCCACACACCCGGACCAACTTCAGGCTCTTTGCTGTCACTTTTCTCCTCTCTACTACTTTCCTCCTTCCACTTCCTTAGCTTAACTCTCACTGCCTGTGTTTTCCCTCCTCCAGGACTGTGAACTCCTTGGTGGGTGGAGACCAACCACCTGGCCCCACCCCCTGGTGTGGACAACAGCCCCTGGGGAAGGCAACAAGGATTTTGTGTTTTGACTATGATGTGCCTGCAGGGAGTGTGGGGTGTGTAAGTGTTGTGCTCTGTGGCCCCTGGCTTGTCCAGGGCGACACAGAAGCACTGCAGCACTGCCTCGGCGAAGCGGCAACAGGCTGTGCTGAAGCTAATCTGCATGGGTGACAAACCCCACAATGCAGAAGAGGTGTGGACAGCTCTGAAACAGCAGGCAGATCACTGGCTCACACCTCTGAACCTAAAGCCAGGAAAGGTTGTATGTGACAATGGCCGGAACCTGGTGGCGGCTTTGAGGTGAGGCCTGCTGACACATGGTTCATGCGTGGCCCATGTGCTCAACCTCGTGGTTCAGCGGTTTCTAAAGTCATACCCAGAGCTGTCTGATCTGCTGGTAAAAGTTCGCCGCCTGTCTGCACATTTTCGAAAGTCACCTACTGCTTCAGCCGGCCTTGCCGGCTTTCAGCGCCATTTGCATCTTCCGGCTCACAGACTGGTGTGTGATGTCCCCACGCGTTGGAATTCAAGTCTGCACATGTTGGTCAGGATATGTGAGCAGAAGAGGGCAGTTGTTGAGTACCTGCTTCACCTAAGCCGTAGGGAAATGGGTCAAACTCCACACATAACACCTGAGGAGTGGAGATGGATGTCCGACCTATGTACCATCTGCCAAAGCTTTGAGGACTCCACCAAGATGGTGAGCGGCGATGACGACATTATTAGCATCACCATACCGCTTCTCTGCCTTCTAAAATGGTCTCTGCTCAAAAAACAACCATGATGCATTGCAGGCGGAGCGCGATGAGTTTGAGCAAGAAACAGTAGTGGGTGTGGGTGATAACACAGCCCAGGTGAGCCCAGCCTCATCTCATCACAACGTGCAGTGGAGGACTATGACGAGGAGGAGGATGAAGACATGGAGCAACTCTCCGGCCAAATTGAGGATATGACATGCAGTCATATCCTCGGTTCAGCGTGGCTGGCCAGAGGACAGGGTAGATGATGAGGAGGAGGAGGAGGACAGCATGTTCAGTCATCGTGTTGGTCAGGATACTAAAGTAATGGCTGTTAAGAGTCTGGCACACATGGCTGACTTTATGGTAAGCTGCCTGTCTCGTGACCCTCGCGTTAAGAACATCTTGGCCGACAATCATTACTGGTTGGTAACACTGTTAGACCCACGCTACAAGCAGAACTTTATGTCTCATATTCCCGAGGCGGAGAGGTCAGGCAAAATTCAGCAGTTCCAGAAGGCCATAGTCACGGAAGTAGGCAAAGCATTCCCCTCACAAAACGCTAGCGGCATAGGTCAGGAATCAGTGGACAACCAAGGCGTACAGCCGAGAGGGGCACAAGTCCAATCCGCCAGAGGTAGGGGAACAGTCTTCAAGATGTGGGACAGTTTTCTCAGCCCCTCACATACCACAGCCCCTGAGGTGCGGGGTAGTGCCACAAGAAATCCTAAGTTTGCCCAGATGCTCAAGGAGTACCTTGCAGATCAAACAACTGTACTCCGACATTCCTCTGTGCCTTACAATTAATGGGTATCCAAGCTGGACACGTGGCATGAATTGGCTCTCTACGCCTTGGAAGTCCTGGCCTGCCCTGCCGCTAGCGTTTTGTCACAGCGTGTTTTTAGTGCCGCAGGTGGAATCATTACAGATAAACGCACCCGCCTGTCAACTGAAAATGCTGACAGGCTGACTCTGATCAAGATGAACAAGGGTTGGATTGGGCCAGACTTCACCACACCACCAGCAAATGACAGCGGAATTTAAAGTTTGTAACGGGAATTTGCCATGTACCTCCACTCACCCATGGTAACACACTTCTGGACTTTGGATAATCGCTGGACTGCTCCTTCTTCTCCTCATGCGCCATCATGGTGACCGTTACAATAGTTAGGCCGTTGTTTCAGGTATACCCCCAGTGGTACATTTTTTCGCTCCTTTGCAATGGGAACAATGTTTTGAGGCCCTCATGCACATCTCTATCCAGGGACAATGTGGAGCCTCCAAATTTTTGGCTGCCCTGCCTAAGGGCTATACTACAATAGACCCACTTCCTTACAATGGGCACTTCAGGTTTACAGGTCATCATGCACGTCTCTATCCAGGGACAATATGGAGCCTGACGCTGCCACCGACTGCCTCACACATGCGGTTTTTAAATGCAAGCACGGATGCACTAAGAACCTAACAGGTTTTTAGGAGCGACAATTACTGAGAAGTCTGACACTATCAGACACTGCTGACTGACGTGTATTATTCACTAGACTTGTGCGTTATATAATAGTTTGTGCAAAACGTGCACCTGTACGCTGCCACCGACAGGCACACACGTGCGGTTTTTAAATGCAAGCACGGACGCACTAAGAACCTAACAGGTTTTTAGGAGCGACAATTACTGAGAAGTCTGACACTATCAGACACTGCTGACTGACGTGTATTATACACTAGACTTGTGCGTTATATAATAGTTTGTACAAAACGTGCGCCTGTACGCTGCCACCGACAGGCACACACGTGCGGTTTTTAAATGCAAGCATGGACGCACTAAGAACCTAACAGGTTTTTAGGAGCGACAATTACTGAGAAGTCTGACACTATCAGACACTGCTGACTGACGTGTATTATTCACTAGACTTGTGCGTTATATAATAGTTTGTGCAAATCGTGCACCTGTACGCTGCCACCGACAGGCACACACGTGCGGTTTTTAAATGCAAGCACGGACGCACTAAGAACCTAACAGGTTTTTAGGAGCGACAATTACTGAGAAGTCTGACACTATCAGACACTGCTGACTGACGTGTAATATTCACTAGACTTGTGCGTTATATAATAGTTTGTGCAAAACGTGCACCTGTACGCTGCCACCGACAGGCACACACGTGCGGTTTTTAAATGCAAGCACGGACGCACTAAGAACCTAACAGGTTTTTAGGAGCGACAATTACTGAGAAGTCTGACACTATTTGGACTGTTTTAGACTGTGTACACCAGCCCCAGATATGATGAAGGCTGGTATACGGTCACCACTAGGAATGGCTATATACCCTGCCTGCCTGTATACTGCTACAATAAATCAACATTGCGTCCATGTTGATATATTATCTTCATGTTAATTGTATTGTTATTAAGCTTAGCCATGAAGGTATCCAAATCCGAAGAGGTTCCCTTCCAGACGAAAAGTACATCGTCTATGTACCTCATCCATTGATGGATTTTAGCAATTCCCGGTAAAGGTTCACTGACAAATATCACCCTTTCCAATGCTCCTAAAAAAAGGTTTGGCTATGAAGATGCGCATGAAGCCCCCATTGCAGTTCCTTGAATATAAATTTGTTTATCAAAACAAAAACAATTATGTGTTAGAATAAATTCTAAGAGTAGTAGTAATAAATGTGATGTTTTAGGATTGATGTTGCTATTACACAGGAACCATGTTGTTGCCTTGAGGTTTTATATTGTACATGAGCCTTATGTGCTCACGTTAGGTGAGTCCAATAATTACATATATTGCAAATAAAAGTTTAAAGGTTTACTACACTCGAAAAAGCGCCGCACCGTGTTTTTTCTTTCATTCCTACAGGGGGATATATTGAATCATTATTCCCCATCAGTATTGACGCTTCCCAATATACAGTAGGTGGTCAGGTCATTCTCGCATATCCACTCAGCTCATTCTATGTAATCTACCATTCACAGTCTGTCTTTTTGGTTTTGTATGTTGCAGCCCGTCTCTACAATACTTCAGACATCTCCTGGCTTTCCTCTTTGCCATAGAAGAAATAAACAGCAGAGAGGACATTTTACCGAACGTTACCTTGGGTTACACAGTCTTTGCTACGTGCACATCAGATAAAAAAGCTCTCCTGAGCCTGCTGAGTATTATTTCCGGGAGGACGTCAATAGCTCCAAATTACAATTGCAACCAAAGGGGTAAATTGGCCGGTATAGTAGGACACCGACTCTCCTCCTTGTCCATTTCCATGGAAAGCGTAACTGGTATCTATCGGTATCCTCAGGTACGTTCCTTTATGTAATTTATTTCTAATGATAGCTGCCTAATTTATTATTATAATTTATTATTATTATTATTATTATAGCGCTATTAATTCCATGGAGCTTTACAAGTTTAAAAGATTATACATAAAAACTAGTACAACAATCATTAACAGTACAAAACAGAATGGTATAGTAGGAGAGATATCCTGCCCGTGAGGGCTCACACTCCACAGGTAATGGGTGAAGGTACAAGGTGAGGACAGATCTGGTTGCGCAGTGGTGTACTGGACTGCGGGTTATTGTAGGTTGTAGGCTTGTCGGAAGAGGTGGGTCTCTTCAGGTTCCTCTTGAAGCTTTTCATGATAGGAAAGAGTCTGATATGCTGGGGTAGAACATTCCAGAGTATGGGGGGAGGCACGGGAGAAATCTTGCATGCGATTGTAGGAAGAGGAGATAAGAGAGGAGTAGAGAAGGAGATCTTGTGAGGATCTGAGGTTACGTGCAGGTAAGTACCGGGAGACTAGGTCACAGATGTAAAGAGGAGCCAGGTTGTAGATGGCTTTGTAGGTCATGGTTAATTGTTACATCTCGTGGCTCTCCTGAGGCAAGGACTGAGGCAGTCTCCCATTCCTTGCCTGCCACGAGCACTCCTGCTCAGCAGCGCCGAAGGTCTGCCAGACTGCGCAGTGTGCAGGAGATACCTTCTCAGAGAGGCAGCAGAAGGGTGACACCTAGTGGTTCTCCTGTTACAAGGAGTGAAGCGGTCTCCCATTCCTGGCCTGCCGCAGACTCTCCTGCTCAGCGGCCCCAAAGGTCTGCGAGGCTGCGCAATGTGCAGAGGTTTACTGCTCAGGGAAGCAGTGAGATTCCCGTTATCTCTGCACATTGTGAGACCGAGGATCCCGCCTCTATTTCCCAGAGGCAGGAGGGTGAGCATGTGCAATGCGTGGTGGGTCCTGATTCGCTTACTGACGTCACACGGCTTGATGACAAGGCTGGTGACGTGGTCAATCCTGACTGGCCAGGCTGGGACGTCGTGGACCCTGATTGGGTCAAGTCCGTCATCTCCGCCTCGCGCCCGCCCTCGGGTGGAGCTGCACCTCCTTAAAAGCTCCCCCTGCCATCATGGCGGCGCGCGACCGTCCTTCTATGTTTGGATGTCTGGCAGCGTGCTGCCACGCCACTGCTCAGGCATTACTGTCTCTTGTGGGCTTGGCCCTTGCTGCTCCGGCAGTACCTCGTTTGCAGGCCGTGTTCCTGCCTTGCTGCTCCGGCAGTACCCCCGTCAACAGGCCGTGTTCCTGTCCCAGGTGAGCTCCTCAAGTCTCCATTGGACTCACCTGCTTATTGAAAGCACACGTGCGTGGGCACCTCTGTGCTACCCTCGTGCCATATTCTCGTGACTTCCACTGGCACACGTGCGTGGGCACCTCTGTGCTTCCCCGTGCAACAGGTACACCGAGACGTGAGATCTGTGCCATACAACCCTCATGGGTTAGGGCAGATCGGTGTACATAGATCGTCTGTGACATTCCAGACGATCGCTAGCAGCAACCCGCTCACTCTTCACCCACCATAGCGGCGGTCCCTTACACCGCACAGTGGACCTTGACCGGCGGAAGCAGTCCATTTCCCATCTTGGCACGCTTCCCCGGGTCCCCCTCGTAACAGTTAATGTTTTGAACTGGAGTCTTTGGGCAATGGAAAGCCAGTGAAGGCATTGGCAGAGTGGTGAGGCTGGGAAATAGCGAGGGGAGAGGTGGATTAAGCGGGCTGCAGAGTTCAGGATAGATTGGAAGAGTGTTGGAAGGGAGACCAGAGTGCAGGAGGTTGCAGTAGTCGAGGCGGGAAATGATGAGGGCATGTACTAATGTTTTTGCTGATTCTTGGTTAAGGAAGGCACGTATCCGGGAGATACGAATTATACACTGTGGGCAGCATGACAACGTTTTCTATAGAAGGGAATAATGAATGTGTACATTGTACCTTCAATCCGTAATATGCTTATAATGTTAACTGCTATGAATACGTTTTCCAGTTTGGGGCTCCCTCTTGTGGTCAGTGCTGGCGGTGCAGTTGATGTGTGGAATGAAAGCGACACACCTGTAGAGGACTGGCAATCAGGGTCAGATTGGACTATTTAACTTAGTAGCTTTCTCTTGTTACTTGCCAGTGGTCAGTTGTTCCTGTGTGTTAAGGACATTCTGTAACCAGCTCTACTCACTTCCAGAACTACTCTAAGATAAGTGGTCTTTGTACCTCTGCTGTTTGTTTTACACCTTATTGTTGTTTTTTCTGCTTTTGATACTAATGCATGATTCCTATTTTGTCTATGTGGAGTTCATGGTGGAATGGGATTATTCCCTGCTGGGAGTGTCTGAATACTTCGCTCCATGAGTCTGCAAGGTTTGTGTTTGTCATGCTTGGTATTAATTCAGTCCCTCTTCTGTATTAGTGTTTTTGGATCCCAGTAACATCTGAGTGCTGGTACAGTGAGGGAGAGGTTGTGTGACCTCAGGATTTTTCCATATCAGTAGTGCTGGTATTTATTAGGGGTTTTATGGCTGCAGACAGTTGCTTTATCCTATCCTTTTCTATAAAGATAGTTTGGGCCTCACCTTTGCTGAACCTGTTTTTTCTGGCTTTGTATTGTACTTTTCTATATCACCTTGCCTTTACATGTGGGGGGCTATCTATCTATCTTTGGGGACTACTCCGAGGCAGATTAGCTTTCTTATATTTCTACCTGTGAGATTATTTAGTTCTCTGGCTTTGTCAAGGCGTCCAGGTCATCGAAGGCATGCCCGATGGCTACTGTAAAGGGGGCTTCACACGCAGCGACATCGCTAACAAGATGTCGTTGGGGTCAGGGAATTGGTGACACACATCAGGCCTCGTTAGCAACGTTGTTGCGTGTGAAATGCAGAAACGACCGTTAACGATCAAAATTACTTACCTAATCGTTGATCATTGACACGTCGTTCCTTTCCCGAATATTGTTGCCGTTACAGGACGCAAGTTGTTCGTCTTTCCTGCGGCAGCACACATCGCTATGTGTGACACCGCAGGAACGAGGAACATCTCTGTACCTGCAGTCATCCACAATGAGGAAGGAAGGAGGTGGGCGGGATGTTTGGCCCGCTCATCTCCGCCCCTCCGCTTCTATTGGGCGGCTGCTTAGTGACGTCGCTGTGACGCCGAATGAACTGCCCCCTTAGAAAGGAGGCGATTCGCCGGCCACAGCGACGTCTCTTGGCAGGTAAGTATTTGTGACGGGTGTTAGCGATGTTGTGCGCCACGGGCAGCGATTTGCTCATTACGCACAACCGACGGGGGCGGGTGCTTTCACCAGCGACATCGCTAGCGATGTCGCTGCGTGTAAAGTGCCCTTTAGTTGTGTGTAAGGATTAGGTTTGCAGTCCGTTAAGTTTCGAGACACTCTGTTACCTTTTTGGGATTCCGCATTTTTTGATCCTCTTCGGTCCCTAAATCATAATAGTTAACATATTTTATATTGCACGGTTTACATTATAATGTGCTACAATAAGTAGTTGACCTGGCACCTGGAAGAATATCCCCTGACTCCATGCTGTTGGAGGCTAAGAAACTTAGTGGATTTTGCACTAAGTGATAAATTGTGGGGTGTGGCTAGTCCTGTATATTTAAGGAATATATTGTAAACCTTAAAACCTGTAAAAGCTAATTAGGAGTGAGCCACACACCAGAACTGAGACAAAGAGCTTGGTAGCTACAAATTAGAATCGAGGCGCATATAGTAATTGAAATAAGAACTAAACACATCACCAATTTTCTAAGTAAATACATTTCTAAGAGTGCTTGAATTTCTCATCAGATGTTAGTAATAGTGATGGGTGATCCTGAACTGTAGAGTTTGGTGTCCGTGCTTGGACTGAGAACATGGTGATTATGGTGGTCTCCTAAAAAGAGCAACTCCTTGGCTGGGTCCTTCCCAGAGGATTATCTGGCTAATTTCTGTGTTGAGATTCCTAACAGAGGCTCCACGGACTCTTTTTGATTTGCAGACTGAGAATATGGACTTCTCAAGTTTGGGTTCAAGTCCTGTCTTGAACCAGACTATTTTTTAAACTCCGGCTGGACCCGCCAAACCCAAACATCTGCGGGTTTGCCCATCACTACTTGGTAACAATCAAACAAATCCACACAGGCAAAGAAATTAAACCATAGATGTCCATTAATTAAGTGATGTATTATCGAAAACTACTACATGGAAAAAGTATTAACCCCTTTCCGACCTAGGACATACTGGGAAGTCCTGTTTGTAGGTAACTTCTCAACCTTGGACGTATGGTACATCCTGGTGATTGTGTGGGCACAGGAGCTGTGCCACACAGTCACTGCTGGAAACAGGCTACATGACAGCCGAGCACCGGCTCTCACAACCAGGGATGGTCCACGGGCTGTCCCTGGCTATTTAAGTCATTGAATGCCACAATCAATATCAATCACAGCATTTAGAGGGCTGGGAGAGGGATTGCATTCCCTCTGCAGTCCAATGGAAGCCCCATGATGTCATGGTGACCCAAGGTCATCCTGATGGCCACTGAGTCAACAAACTATGGAAAGCCTCTTAGATCATAACAGAAGAGTATTGTAATAGGCTTGTGTCAGTGCTGCACTGACGGTATAATGCATTGCAATATATTAGATCAGCAATCAGGGAAATAAACTTTAGTCTCCCGTATAGGGATGAAGTGAAAAAGTAAAAAATAAAGATTAAAAAATTGTAAATCTATTATCAAAAATCTGAAAATAAAGAACAAAATTAATTTTTGTATACCATAAATATATATAATTATGGAAAAAAAAAGTATACATACAGGTGAATCTTAATAAATTAGAATATCATCAAAAAATTTATTTTATTTCAGTAATTCAATACAAAAAAGAAAACTCATATATTATAGAGTCTTTACACACAGAGGGATCTATTTCAAGTGTTTATTATATATTATATAGAGTCATTAAACACATCAGGATCTATTTCACGTACAGTGCCTTGTGAAAGTGTTGGGGACGTGACTCAACCGGTCACTTTTGGATCTGACCGCTCTTTCAAATTAAATTGTCATGTGTGCACACGAGACTAAAAAATAATGGACAATGAGTCAGTTTCATCTATCTCCATGACTGGCACTGAGGCAACTGGTCTTTATTGTTTAAAACTTTTCACAACTCTTCAGAAGTGAAGGGCGTGAACAAAATACAGTCCAATCAAATATCGTGGGTCGGGGCTTCATGACGTATGGGAAATCTGCATATCCTCTTTGGATTGGTCAGTCCAGGCTCCAGGAATTTCTTTTATCACCTCGGGTGTAGACAGGAAATGGCAGCCATCTTTAAAATTACATGTGCTGGTATACTGTATTAAGGAAAAATCACTGAATATGCAATATACATATATACATGTTAGTAAGGAACAAAAGCATTCACAAATATGTGTGTTAGTTTACATCTACTGAACTAACTATATACCTGAGTCTATGAAATGGCTGAATTAAGTATTTTTGTATACTCAATTCTTATCCTCAACAGTCCCTCCTAAAAACTTATTTCTGCCATTTCTGAATTCTAAGGGTACTGTGTTCCCTTAGGAAGAGAGGTAGAAAGATCTGTTGAAAAACCTGCCTAACTGAACATTGAGGCATGGGCGGAAAGGGGAAAGGGGTTTTCTTCACCGGTTTGAGACCAAGGACTCCTAGGCGAGTCCTCACCCTTTGTAGTTGGACTTTCCCATGTCCCAAGGTTCTCTAAGTCCTCTCTTCTAACTGTTCTGGCAATGATAGTCTGAGACTGTACAAGTTTTTTGAAAAGGATAAGTATGAGCAGAACGCTCAGTGCAGCTCTGGTTGGTCGACCCTTCTGCAATACGAGGCATGGATCCATAGATTTTTCTGCGGTTGGATCGGCTCATCTAGTGTTGACTCATGGCTCCTTTTCGCTTGTCCTTTAGGATCAATCAGTCTCCTGACTGGAAACCATATGCTAATAGCTCTGATTTAAGATCTGGAATTGGAAAATACACCTGATTATCACACTCTTTAATCAATCATATAAAAATATACATACCTGTGCTAAACCAAAAGCATCTTACATGAAAACCTGTTTATTACGAAAAGAAAACAAAACATACATTTTGTACACGATTTGCCAGTTTCTACTTTTCTATTAAATATACACCTTTTTGTAAACCCATTTTTTTACATACCACCTTCATGTGCTTCTCAGCAATAACGTC
This sequence comes from Anomaloglossus baeobatrachus, assembly GCF_048569485.1. Classification (NCBI taxonomy): domain Eukaryota; kingdom Metazoa; phylum Chordata; class Amphibia; order Anura; family Aromobatidae; genus Anomaloglossus; species Anomaloglossus baeobatrachus. The sequence continues at coordinate 696,364,121 of NC_134355.1, forward strand.
GTTTTCTGCACTGGAATGCCTCTGACCAAACCTGGAGAGAAATCTACACAACACGCACAGACGTGCATACAACGTGCTCATGATATATGTCACGCTCCCCGGGTCCTCGGCTCCCCTCCCCGGGTCCTCAGCTCCGCTCCCCGGCTCACCTGCCACGCTCCCCTCGTCCCAGCCTCCGGTGCCCGTCCTCCATAGGTCCTCTGGTCGCCGATCCCGGCGTCCGACATCTTCCCAGGCCCTGGCCGGCTCTCCTGCGTCCTCCTCGCAGCCTCCTTCCCTGGCTTCTGGCACCCGGGCCGCGCGCATGCGCATTAGGGCACGCGCGCGGTCACTGACCCTTTCTTAAAGGGCCAGCGTCCAGTAACAGGAAATGAGGTTAGTCAGGTTCAGGGTATAAAGGGGGTTCTTGTCCAAGGGGGCGGGGCCTGATCTTCGTGTTCCCTGAGCTAGGAGTCAGGTCTCCTGGTGTTTATGTGCCTGTACTCACCTCTCTCTCTTTGTAGAGCCGTACCTGCCTCGCCATCCAGTCTGCCGTATCCCGAACCCCGCACGCTGTCCGTCTGCCATCCGACAGCACCTGCCATCTCGGATCCCTGCGGTGACCCGTCATCTTGCTCCAGAGGTTCCGGACTCCGCCTGATATCATCTCGGCCTCCGAACCTGAGCTACGTCACCAAGACTACCTTCTGTGACTCCGTGGTCCCAGGGACTCCTCCGCTGTCTTCACTTGCACGGACTATCCTGCTGCCCTTCAGTGCTTCAGCTGCCGGACTCCCTACCTCCATCTTAGAGTTCGGTCCAGTGGATCCACCTCCTGGGTCTGCCCGACCGCCCGGCCGTGACAGTAAGATCAGGCCATGGATCCCGCTGCTGCACTAATGGCCCTGCAAGAGGAACTCCAACGCCAGCGTGAAGTCCAGACCCGCATGCTGCAATTCATGACCTCCGTGGACACCCGCCTGTACACATTACAAGCATCAATGACGCCTGCGGCACCCAGGTCCCCCGCCAGGCAAGCCATGGCTCCCGTACCAGTGGCAGCCTCTTCAGATGCTTCCCGACTCCGTTTGGCGTCACCTCCTCGGTATGCTGGAGATCCCAAGACCTGCAGGGGCTTCATAAACCAATGTTCCCTTCACTTCACGCAGCTGCCACATCTGTTCGCCTCCGACCAAGCCAAGGTCGCCTTTATAATGTCCCACCTAGAGGGCGAGGCGCTGGCGTGGATGAACCCCTTGTGGGAGAAGGAGGACCCCATGACCAAGGATCTTCAACAGTTCCTACAGGCCTTCCGCAGTACCTTTGACGAGCCAGGACGCGCCTCTGCCTCTGCTTCATCACTCCTCCGCCTACGTCAAGGGACACTGACGGTGGGTCAATACGCCATCCGTTTCCGCACTTTGGCTTCAGAACTCGGGTGGAATAATGAGGCCCTAACAGCCGCCTTCTGGGAAGGACTCTCGAGTCGCATCAAGGATGAGTTGGCGGGTCGGGACGTGCCCTCCACCCTAGATGCACTGATCGCCCTAGCAACTCGTGTGGACATACGTTTTCAGGAGCGCTCCAAAGAGCTATCTCGGGAGAGACGCCCGGTACGGCATTCTCCTCCTCCGCAGAAGTCCTCCGTTCCTCAGTCATCAACAGCTGGGATTCCCGTCCACGAGCCCATGCAGATCGACCGAGTGCGGCAGTCTGAACGACGTCGAGCAGAGCGGCTCGCCCAGGGCCTCTGCTTTTACTGTGGTGAGGACACCCACCTGCTACGCTCCTGTCCAGAGAGGCCGGGAAACTCCAAAGCCTAGGGTTGGTAGGAGAGGCCACCCTAGGTGCTGGGACCCTCTCTGACCCAGTTACATGGACAGTGCAAGTGACCACGGGAGAGACGCGGTTCACGGCTGATGCCTACCTCGATTCCGGGGCAGCAGGCAATTTCATCCAGCAGGCCACGGTGGACAAGTACCGGGTGCCTGTCATGCCACTCGACAAACCCCTAGTGATTGCCTCGGTGGATGGGAGGCCTCTCTCTGATACCATCTCCTTGATCACCAGGCCTGTCGAACTACGCATCGGTGCTCTTCACACCGAGAACATCGCTCTCTACGTTCTCCCACACATGTCCCACCAGATCCTGTTGGGACTCCCATGGTTGCGGACACATGAACCATCGGTTAGCTGGGGTACTGGCGAAGTCACCCGTTGGGGCTCTTCGTGTCATGAGAGGTGCCTAAAGTCCATACCACCCCTCCGACGACCTCCGGTTCCTGAGACCCTAACGGGGCTGCCTTCGGCCTATTGGTCCTTTGCCGATGTCTTTGACAAAAAGGAATCCGAGGTACTGCCGCCACATCGTCCATACGATTGTGCCATTGACCTGCTTCCAGGGACAACCCCACCTAGAGGACGGATATATCCTTTATCTCCAGCCGAAACCAGGGCCATGTCAGATTACATCTCAGAGAGCCTAGCAAGAGGGTTCATTCGGAGATCCTCCTCTCCTGCTGGAGCAGGTTTCTTCTTTGTCAAGAAGAAAGAGGGAGACTTACGCCCATGCATAGACTACCGGGGTCTCAATCAAATTACCGTGAAAAACAAATACCCCCTGCCGCTCATTCCCGAATTATTTGACCGGCTTAGAGGAGCTCGTGTGTTCACCAAGCTGGATCTTCGGGGTGCTTACAATCTGGTACGCATCCGCTCTGGTGACGAATGGAAAACCGCGTTTAATACGCGCGATGGACATTATGAGTACTGCGTGATGCCCTTCGGTCTGTGTAACGCTCCTGCCGTCTTCCAAGAACTGGTGAACGACGTGTTTCGGGACCTTCTCTACATCTGTGTGGTTGTTTATCTAGATGACATCCTTGTCTTCTCTCCGGACCTCCAAACCCACAGAGAAAACGTACAGCTGGTCTTACAAAGACTGAGAGAGAATCGCCTGTACGCAAAGTATGAGAAGTGTGTCTTTGAGCAGTCTTCCCTCCCCTTTCTGGGGTACATCATCTCTGATACTGGACTGCAGATGGACCCCAAGAAGGTCTCCGCCATCATCAACTGGCCTCCGCCTTCTGGACTGAAGGCAATCCAACGCTTCCTGGGATTCGCCAACTACTACCGCCAGTTTATCCCGCACTTCTCTGCCTTGACCGCTCCTCTCTCCGCTTTGACCAAAAAGGAGGCTAATCCTAAGGACTGGTCACCTGCGGCAGACGCCGCATTTTGTTCTTTGAAGCGAGCATTCGCCTCCGCCCCTGTACTCCACCGACCGGAGTTAAACCGCCAGTTCACCTTGGAAGTGGATGCCTCCTCCTCAGGAGCCGGAGCAGTGCTCATGCAAAAATCCTCCTCCGGGAAGATGGTGACCTGCGGTTTCTTCTCTAAGAGCTTCTCAGCACCCGAACGTAATTACACCATCGGTGACCGAGAACTACTGGCGGTCAAACTGGCTCTGGAGGAGTGGCGCTACCTCCTGGAAGGAGCAGTGTACCCCGTGATTATCTACACGGACCACAAAAACCTGGAATACCTGCGGTCCGCTCAGCGACTGAACCCACGGCAAGCCAGGTGGTCCTTATTCTTTGCCAGGTTTGACTTCCAGCTCCACTTCCGACCAGCGGACAAGAATGTACGCGCTGATGCCTTGTCTAGGTCTCTCATGCCCATGGAACAGGAGGAAGAGACTATCCAGCCTATCATCTCTCCTAGCAAGATTGTTCCGGTGGCTCCTGTCACTCTGGCCCAGATACCACCTGGGAAGACCTATGTCTCGGAGACCGACAGGCTAACGGTCTTACACTGGGGTCATACCTCAAAAACAGCCGGCCATGCAGGCCAGAAGAGAACATGGGGTGCGATTGTACGCCATTACTGGTGGCCATCTCTTCGCACGGACGTCGCCGCCTTTGTCTCGGCCTGCTCCTCTTGTGCCAGAAACAAGACGCCCAAACACCTCCCACATGGCCGCCTTCTGCCTCTGCCGATACCTTCGATTCCGTGGCAACACATAGCAATGGACTTTATTACGGACTTGCCATTGTCATCCGGGCACACAGTCATATGGGTCGTGGTGGACCGGTTCTCAAAAATGGCCCATTTCGTTCCTATGGCTGGACTGCCCTCTGCTCAGGAACTCGCGGACGCTTTTATACAACACATCGTCCGCTTGCATGGCTTTCCATTACACATCGTATCAGACAGAGGAACTCAGTTCACCTCCCGCTTCTGGAGGGCTCTCTGTAACCATCTGGGAGTGACTCTGGACTTTTCATCTGCATACCATCCTCAGTCTAATGGCCAAGTAGAGAGGGTCAATCAAATCTTGACCTCATTTCTACGTCACTATGTTAACGCCCATCACGACGACTGGTCCGCTCTTCTACCTTGGGCTGAATTCTCCCACAACCACCACATCAGTGAGTCGTCCTCCTGCTCTCCCTTCCATGTTGTTTACGGACTTCAGCCTTCCATCCCATTGCCTGTATCCCCCTCTTCGGATGTCCCTGCTGCAGATACAGTAGCCCGTGACTTTGCCACCATTTGGGACTCTGTCAAGGTGTCTCTAGGACGTGCTTCCCTGCGGATGAAGAGACACGCAGACAAGAAACGCCTGGATCCTCCGTGTTTCTCTCCTGGAGACCTCGTCTGGCTTTCTTCCCAGTACGTCCGCCTGAAGATACCTTCATACAAGCTGGGTCCTCGCTACATTGGGCCGTTTAAAGTCCTCACCAGGATCAATGAGGTCTCCTACAAGCTGCAGCTCCCGGCCACGATGAGGATACCCAACTCGTTCCACGTCTCCCTGCTCAAGCCGGTGGTCCTTGGTCCCTTCTCCGCTGCTGCCAGTCCGGCTCCTCCACCTATTGCCGATGATGACATCTATGCGGTAAGGGATATCGTGGCCATGAAGACCGTACGAGGTCGGCAGTTCTTCCTGGTGGACTGGGCAGGGTATGGTCCTGAGGATAGGTCCTGGGAGCCCAGGGAGAACGTAGGCACTCCTCTTATCCGTGCCTTCATGTCCCGGTTGCGGGGAGGGGGGCGTGGGGGGGGGGGTACTGTCACGCTCCCCGGGTCCTCGGCTCCCCTCCCCGGGTCCTCAGCTCCGCTCCCCGGCTCACCTGCCACGCTCCCCTCGTCCCAGCCTCCGGTGCCCGTCCTCCATAGGTCCTCTGGTCGCCGATCCCGGCGTCCGACATCTTCCCAGGCCCTGGCCGGCTCTCCTGCGTCCTCCTCGCAGCCTCCTTCCCTGGCTTCTGGCACCCGGGCCGCGCGCATGCGCATTAGGGCACGCGCGCGGTCACTGACCCTTTCTTAAAGGTCCAGCGTCCAGTAACAGGAAATGAGGTTAGTCAGGTTCAGGGTATAAAGGGGGTTCTTGTCCAAGGGGGCGGGGCCTGATCTTCGTGTTCCCTGAGCTAGGAGTCAGGTCTCCTGGTGTTTATGTGCCTGTACTCACCTCTCTCTCTTTGTAGAGCCGTACCTGCCTCGCCATCCAGTCTGCCGTATCCCGAACCCCGCACGCTGTCCGTCTGCCATCCGACAGCACCTGCCATCTCGGATCCCTGCGGTGACCCGTCATCTTGCTCCAGAGGTTCCGGACTCCGCCTGATATCATCTCGGCCTCCGAACCTGAGCTACGTCACCAAGACTACCTTCTGTGACTCCGTGGTCCCAGGGACTCCTCCGCTGTCTTCACTTGCACGGACTATCCTGCTGCCCTTCAGTGCTTCAGCTGCCGGACTCCCTACCTCCATCTTAGAGTTCGGTCCAGTGGATCCACCTCCTGGGTCTGCCCGACCGCCCGGCCGTGACAATATACATCTATAATCAGTTTGCAGTCTCTAAAAATGGGTAGAGCAGGTTCAGGGTGTTTCTACGAATTCTTTACAGTTTTTTCTCACTTCGTTTTAGGCACATGTCTTACAAGACTGGGTGAGTCTGCCCCCCTGGTACTGAACCTTGGTGTCACCAAAGCACACACTGATAACTGTCTTTCAGAGATTTTAGTCCATAGGTTACCTGGGCCATCATTAAGAAGAGCTCTCATGGCAGAGAAAGCTTAGCACCCTTCATCTACAGACCTTCCTCAGTCAGCTGGCTCCCTGCATGTCACACTCCATCCTTGTTGTATCGCTTGTTCCTGTAGGGATTTAAGAACACAAGGAGTGACAAAAGTCACTGAAGTGACAAGTGCCACCGAGGTATGGTACTGGTCTTGGTGAAAGACTCTCAACTCTAGGCCCGTTCACTGCTTCTTGGTCCGCTGCACCTGTGCGAGGATCTCCATCCGATTCCATCAGCTCAGATCTAGACTTTCTCTTCAGCATACCTAATCCATTTGACAACAGAGAAAAATGTACAACCTACAAACACCTCTAAAGACTCTTACCGACTCCTGTTCTACCCATCTAGAGAGGGCATTTAATACGTCACTGCCTCCTGTACCGATAGTAGGGGAAGAAGTGGTTCAAATTTAGACTACCTCATGTTGTGCAAACCGCAGCATATCCAGTGTAGAATCGACCAACATCTTGTTCCATCTATGAAAACAAAAAAACTAAAAAAAATATACATTAGATCATTCTTATAACTTTAACTCTGACCATAATACAGTTAGTGGTCATCTATACTTCAGATGACTGAGAATACTAAATAAATAAACAAATAAACATATCAGACAAGACTTTCCTATTTCAGTTAACAGATATGCCTCATAATAATCTAGTAAACATAACTTGCGGGGGAAGGGTCAGCTTCAAAACCTATCTAATATGCCTGCTGCGCCCTCTACTGTTGGAGAATATAATTATTACCTTCGTCCCCCCTTGTTTAATTGATTATTTATTTACCAATGTAACAAAATTCAGAGTTTTTATGCTGCTATTCCCTGAAAGAAAAAATAAAACAGCAGGTAATAAATTAGCTACATACTAGAAACTAAAATTGGACAAATACTGAAAATAACGTATATCTTACAACAATATACATTCCTGGGGAATTTTAAAACCTTACGATAAACAACACAGTATCCATAAAGAAAAGAAAACCTTTGATAGTAAAAAATAACTGAAACATGGTTAGGTGACAGCTGTGACTAGGTGGCTAACCTGCAAAAAGAAATATAAATTGTTTAAAAAGAATCGTACAAACAAAGAGGGATAGGGTCAGAAAAAATAAAAATATATTGTTCGAATAAATCACCATTAAAAAACAAAACAACACAAACTAATTTGCATATCTCATGAAATCCAATTTTCCCTACAAAATTAATTTAAACAGTCAGGTATAAACAGTAAACTAAGAATGTGAAATCCTGAACTCTAAGGCTTAAACAGAACTTATGTCACTATTGGGGAAAGACACATTCCATTCTTATCTCTTACTAAAAGCCAGAGAAAGGAAAGAAAAAAAAACCCCAAAACCTCATCCTTTGTTTTAAACTCTGGACAAACTTTTCGCTCACTCTGCTCCTCGGACACACTGCTCATTGCTCTTATAAATGGATTTGATTCCATCTGACATCAGTAGGGGTAAGTCGTTTACAAATTTTGTTTTAAATTAACTAACACAGTACAAAGATATATATTTACCTACCTCTATTCTATTTTATGATATAATGTTGCAGGACTTCTAAAATATTAATTGATTTTATGTGAACAGATATCTTTCTATTCATCAATTCTGTAAAAGTTTCACTTACTTATCTTTGACTTGCATTTATGGGATAGCTGAGTAAATAAATATACTGTTTTACACTTAGTCAAATGTGTTAGTCATATATACTACAGAACACACTTCCTCCCCTCTCCCCCCCAAAAAGGAAAAAAAGTTGAGAGGGGATGGGTTAAGAGTCTTAGACAAAGAACCACTGAGAGAGACGTGGCTGAAAAGGTGTACTTCCATCAGTGGGTGTAGCAAGATGGCCGCCACAGGAAATTCCAGGCACCTGACTTACGGGTGTACGTCCATATTAGAACTCCATGGGTGTATTGGGAAGGGCAAAAGTTACGGACGGAGCCAGGGGTGTTACTTGTAATGACTGTAAACTGGTTTGCATTACAACATACAAAGGAGAGATTTGTTTAGTACCAGATATAATGACTTCTAAAGGAGAACAATGAGGCACAGCTAGAGAAAAACATTAGTAATTCTACTAACAGCAACAGACAGTGAATGGGGTCTCTGTTCTTCATTATAAACTCACTGAAGATTAATATGGACTTCCGTACATGGGTTGCAGCCTGCCATCTAGTGGTAGTCCAACAATTTTACACAATTTTTTTACAATCTTTCATATATTTTTCCGCTCTTTTTTTTTGTAACTAGGGCGATAGCGTTCTCAGCTCCTACTAAAAAAAAACCACATTTCTTCTTGAACAGAGAGTATACAAAGTGCTCTAATTGGACCGGCCGGTTCCAACTGAATCCTTTTTCCCCACTTCCCCGCTTATGCAATAAGGACACACTTAGATGTTCAACGTACGAATACAAAACCGTTCCTCATACGTTCCTATTTTTCCGGCTTCTTACATAGCAGTGCATGAGTTAATACTCAGGGAAATACGCTGATTCAAAACACTTATCTACCACCTGAATCCCCCCCTCTTTCCCGTGTAAAGAGGACACACTTTTAAGCGTCCAACACGTGGATACTAATACCATTCTCAACGTGTTCCTATTTCCGGCTATAAACACGAAAATCGATGTAACAACACTGGGGGAAACGCCGATTCCCTTATGTCTCTGTTCCAAAAATAAACCAACAATTACAAAATACTGAAAAACGCATAAACCAGTTAGTTTCTCTCTAATCCAAACAAAATAGCACTTGTCTTTCTTACAAATCACTACAGCTCCTTCGTTTGCTTTTGCTACATAAAACTGCAGCTACGTGGGTAATTGCTAAACCACTGACCCCCCTTCTTCACAGAACAAAGACAGCAGCTGTGTCCCTAGGCTCCGCCCCCTCTCCCTCTGCCTCTTCGCTCTCACTCTCTCACACAAGCCCCCTCCTTCCTCCTTGCTTTCTTTTGTTCTCAGTGAAGAAATGCAGCCATGTGGCTGGGCTCTACCAGACCCGCTCTAAACAGTGATGGATAAGTGACCCCTCCTTTCTCTTCCCTCTTAGTGAGAAACTGTAAGCATGTAGCTGCATAATTCGACCCTGCTCTGTTCCTGTCTATAGCAGAGCCCTTCGTGAACAGTAACAATCAACTCTCTGAGAACTAAACGGAGAAATTACAAGCCTGATTAATCACATATTAGTCCGCTACATACACTACATACAAATCCGTGGGCAGCAGCTACTCAGAAAGCCCCTCTGATTTCTACTTCACTTACAACAACTTAATAATACAGACAGCCAGTTAGATCTGTTAACCCTACAGAACCAGAACCTATGGGCCTAGGTTCTTTCCTTTGTTCTAGACTACCAGCAAAAGATAGGCCCGCTAAGGGTCAATAGCGTCAACAACCCCCCCAGATCAGAGGTCAAACCTTTTTGCCGAAGACCACCGACTCGCAGGCAAACTCAAATACATTGTATATGAAACTTACCTGCGATTTTTTTGAGAGTGACCAGGTCTCTGTTGGTGGCCCACGTATATTGGGAAATAGCCTCCTGCATCCGAGAGAGGAATTCAGCCAATCTTTCTTACGGTAATCTCAGCAGTGCCTCCACTGTTGGGGACATGACTTTTGGATCTGACCGCTGTTTCAAATTAAATTGTCATGTGTGCACACGAGACTAAAAAATAACGGGCAACGAGTCATTTACATCTATCTCCATGACTGGCACTGAGGAAACTGGTCTTTATTGTTTAAAACTTTTCACAACTCTTCAGAAGTGAAGGGCGTGAACAAAATACAGTCCAATCAAATATCGTGGGTCGGGGCTTAATGACGTATGGGAAATCTGCATATCCTCTTTGGATTGGTCAGTCCAGGCTCCAGGAATTTCTTTTGTTTATCACCTCGGGTGTAGACAGGAAATGGCAGCCATCTTTAAAATTACATGTGCTGGTATACTGTATTAAGAAAAAATCACTGAATATGCAATACACATATATACATGTTAGTAAGGAACAAAAGCATTCACAAATATGTGTGTTAGTTTACATCTACTGAACTATATACTTGAGTCTATGAAATGGCTGAATTAAGTATTTTTGTATACTCAATTCTTATCTTCAACAAAAGTATTCGGCCCTCTTGATTTTTTCAACCTTTTCTCACATTTTAGGCGTCAAACATAAAGATAAAGATTTAAATTTTATGTTGAAGAATCAATAACAAGTGGAACACAATTGTGAAGGTGAACAAAATTTATTGCTTATTTTAAACTTTTTTAAAAAAATAAATAACTGAAAATTGGTGCGTGCAATATTATTCATACCCTTTACTTTCAGTGCAGCAAACTCACTTCAGAAGTTCATTGAGGATCTCTGAATGGTCCATTGTTGTCCTAAATGACTGATGATGAGAAATATAAGCCCCTGTGTGTAATCAAGTCTCCGTATAAATGCCCCTGCTCTGTGAAGTCTCAGGGTTCTGTGTAAAGCCCAGAGAGCATCATGAAAACCAAGGAACACAACAGGCAGGTCCGTGATACTGTTGTGAAGAAGTTTAAAGCCGTATTTGGTTACAAAAAGATTTCCAGAACTTTAATCATCCCAAGAAGCACTGTGCAAGGGATCATATTGAAATAGAAGGAGTATCATACCATTGCAAATCTACCAAGACCCGGCCGTCCATCCAAACTTTCATCTCAAACAAGAAGAAGACTGATCAGAGATGCTGTCAAGAGGCCCATGATCACTCTGGATGAACTGCAGAGATCTACAGCTGAGGTGGGAGAGTCTGTCCATAGGACAACAATCAGTCGTACATTGCACAAATCTGGCCTTTATGGAAGAGTGGGAAGAAGAAAGACATTTCTCAAAGATATATCTATAAAAAGTGTCATTTACAGTTTGCCACAAGCCACACGGAAAACACCAAACATGTGGAAGAAGGTGCTCTGCTCAGATGAAACCAAAATCGAACTATTTGGGCACAATGCCAAACGATGTTTGGCGTAAAAGCAACACAGCTCATCACCCTGAACACACCATCCCCACTATCAAACATGGTGGTGGCAGCATCATGGTTTGGGCCTGCTTTTCTTCAGCAGGGACAGGGAAGATGGTTAAAATTGATGGGAAGATGGATGGAGCCAAATGCAGGACCATTCTTGAAGAAAACCTGTTGAAGTCTGCAAAAGGCCTGAGACTGGGACGGAGATTTGTCTTCCAACAAGACAATGATCCCAAACACAAAGCAAAATCTACAATGGAATGGTTCACAAATAACCGTATCCAGGTGTTAGAATGGCCAAGTCACAGTCCAGACCTGAACCCAATCGAAAATCTGTGGAAAGAGCTGAAAACTGCTGTTCACAAACGCTCTACATCCAACCTCACTCAGCTCAAGCTGTTTACAAAGGAAGAATGGGCAAGAATTTCAGTCTCTCCATTTGCAAAACTGATAGACACTTACCCCAAGAGACTGCAGCTGTAATCGCAGCAAAAGGTGGTGCTACAAAGTATTCACTTACAGGGGATGAATAATATTGCATGCCACAATTTTCAGTTATTTATTTTTTAAAAAAGTTTAAAATAAGCAATAAATTTCGTTCAACTTCACAATTGTGTCACTTGTTGATTCTTCTCCAGAACATTCACATTTTATCTTTATGTTTGAAGCCTGAAATGTGAGAAAAGTTTGAAAAAATCAAGGGGGCCAAATACTTTCGCAAGGCACTGTATGTATCATATATTATATAGAGTCATTACACACAGAGGGATCTATTCCTATATGTTATATAGAGTCATTATACACAGAGGGATCTATTTCTAGTGTTTACTTCTGTTAATGATGATTATGGCTTAGAGCCAATGAAAACACAAAAGTCCTTATCTCAGAAAATTAGAATATTATATAAGACCACCTGAAAATATGATTTTACACTCAGAAATGTTGTTGCCTACTTAAAAGTCTGTACAGTAAATGCCTCAATGCTTGGTCGGGGCTCCTTTTGCATGAATTCCTGTATCAATGCGGCAATGTAGCATGGAGGAGATCAGCCTGTGGCACTGCTGAGGTGTTATGGAATCCCAGGTTGCTTTGATAGCCACCTTCAGCTCGTCTGCATTGTTTGCTCTTGTGTCTCTCATAGATTCTCTATGGGGTTTAAGTCAGGTGAGTTTGCTGGCCAATCAAGCACAATGATACTGTGGTTAGTAAACCAGGTAATGTTACTTTTGGCAGTGTGGACAGGTGCCAAGTCCTGCTGGAAAATTTAATTTCAATCTCCAAAAAGCTTGTCAGCAGAGAGAAGCATGAAGTGATGTAAAATTTCCTGGTAGACGGCTGTGTTGACTTTGGTCTTGATAACACACAGCGGACCTGCACTAGCAGATGATATGGCTCCCCAAACCATCACTGATTGTGGAGACTTCACACTAGACCTCAGCAGCTTGGATTGTGGCCTCCACTCTTCCTCCAGACTCTGGGACCGCGATTTCCAAAGGAAATGCAAACTTTACTTTCATCTGAAACAACACCTTCGACCACTGAGCAACAATCCAGTTCTTTTTCTCCTTGGCCAGGTAAGACGCTTCTGGCGTTCTCTATTGGTCATGAGTGGCTTGACACAAGGAATGCGACACTTATAGCCCATTTCCTGTGTGTGGTGGCTCTTGAAGCACTGACTCCAGCAGCAGTCCATTTATTGTGAATCTCACCCAAATTCTTGAATGGCTTTTTCTTAACAATCCTATCAAGACTGCGGTTATCCTGGTTGTTTGTGCACCTTTTAATACCACACTTTTTCCTCGCACTCAACCTTCCAGTAATATGCTTGGATACAGCAATCTGTGAATAGCCAGCTTCTTTAGAAGTGACCTTTTGTGGCTTACCCTCCTTGTGGAGTGTGAAGTCAGCAGTCTTGCCCATGACTGAGTAGTTTACTGAACCAGACTAAAGGACCATTTTAAATCCTTAAGGCCCAGTCACACTAAACAACTTACCAGCGATCCCAACAATGATACAACCTGATAGGGATCGCTGGTAAGTTGCTAGGAGGTCGCTGGTGAGATGTCACACTAAAAGCGATGCTCCAGCGATCCCACCAGCAACCTGACCAGGCAGGGATCGCTGGAGCGTCGCTACATGGGTTGCTGGTGAGCTGTCACACAGGCAGATCTCACCAGCAACCAGTGACCAGCCCCCAGCCAGCAGCGCCGCGTGGAAGCGATGCTGCGCTTGGTAACTAAGGTAAATATCGGGTAACCAACCCGATATTTACCTTGGTTACCAGCGCACATCGCTTAGCGCTGGCTCCCTGCACACCTAGCCACAGTACACATCGGGTTAATTACCTGATGTGTACTCTGCTACGTGTGCAGGCAACAGGAACTAGCTTCGGCGGACGCTGGTAACCACGGTAAACATCGGGTAACCAAGAAGCCCTTACCTTGGTTACCCGATATTTACCTTTGTTACCAGCGTCCGCTGCTCTCAGCTGTCAGTGCCGGGCTCCCTGTTCCCCGCTCTCCTAGCCACAGTATACATCGGGTTAATTACCCGATATGTACTGTGGCTACGTGTGCAGAGAGCAGGGAGCCGGCACTGACAGCTGAGAGCGGCTGACGCTGGTAACGAAGGTAAATATCGGGTAACCAAGGTAAGGGTTTATTGATTATCTGATGTTTACCGTGGTTACCAGCGTTCGCAGAAGCCGGCTCCTGCTGCCTGCACATTCAGTTGTTGCTGTCTCGCTGTCACACACAGCGATCTGTGCTTCACAGCGGAAGAGCAACAACTAAAAAATGGTCCAGGACATTCAGCAACAACCAACGACCTCACAGCAGGGGCCAGGTTGTTGCTGGATGTCACACACAGCAACATCACTAGCAACGTCACAAAAGTTGTTCCTTAGCAGCGATGTTGCTAGCGATGTTGCTTAGTGTGACGTGGCCTTTAGGAAGCCTTTGCAGGTGTTTTGTGGTAATTATTCAAATTTTCTGAGATAATCACTTTTGGGATTTCATCAACATTAACAGTAATAAACACCTGCAATAGATCACACTGTTTGTAATCACTCTAAATGTGTTTCCCTTTTTGTACTGAATTACTGAAATAAATTATCTTTTTGATGATATTCTAATTTAATGAGATGCACTTGTATTTTGTATCACGGTGTCCAAAACAACCCAATCTATTAAACTGGGACACTAGTTAATCAATTCAGTGAACACATTAAAAACATAGCAAAAAGTATGTCTATTCATCATACAGCTGACAAAAAAGTGGAATAAAGTGCAATCAAAAGTCACATACAAATAAAAATGTATAACTGAAAACATCATTGTAATGCTACCACCAGGGGGAGCCAGAGCTCTGTAGCATAATACACTACACAGAGCAATGAGAACCAGGAAGTGAATTCACAGCGTTCTCATGCAGTACCTCAAAGCACAGCTGAGAAGCAGAGCTGCAGAGCATGCAAGGAATAGTCACACAGGCTGGGTCAAACACCGTACGGGCAGAAGCAGGACCGGAGGAACGAGCAAAAGCAGAGTCAAAGTCAGGCCAAGGTCAGTACCGTAGGAAGCAACCGAGTGGGGAAATAGGAGAGGGGACAGAGGACAGGAGGGACGACCAGGGGATGGAACACAGACAAGGGCACGGGGGCACAGGAACAGACAGATCAGGATATCACTCGCAGGACTAGCAATCACAGGCAAAGCAGTGCTAAGCTTATAGCCGGCACTGGTTCACTGGAAATGCCAGCTTTTAAGGCATCCAGGGTCTGGAAGTGAGGCTCGAGAGAAGGCTCCGCCCCCTAGCCATGTGGACAGGGAGGCGAACCATGACAATCATCTTGTCCTACCAAAAACAAGCTGCCACACAGATCTATCAGCGAAAAAAATAAAAAAAATCCATAGCTCTCAGATTACAGCAATAAAAAAAACTATTTTTTTTCTATAAAAATGTTTTTGTTGTTTAAAAGGTGCAAAACATAAAAAACTATATAAATGGTATCATTGTAATCATATTAACATGAAGGACAAATCTGTCTTATCACTTTTATCACATGGTGAATTAAAAAAAAAACTATTCCTGGATTGCTGTTTCTTCTTTATTCAGCCTCACTAAAAGCGGAATAGAAAAATATAAAAAAAATATTATGTGGCACAAGATGGTAACAATAAAAACTAAAACTCCAACTCATCTCCCAAAAAACAAGCCCTCACATGAAAACAAAAACACAAGTCCCCATTCAAATCTGTCATTTGTTAATGGAAATATAGGGTATTTCTACATTACTGGGAGCACAAGGGCTCTGGGAAAGCACTATGCCCCCTGACCTTCCCAAGGAAATGCAGGAAATTCTACACTCCCAAAACCAAATACCCCCTCCCTTCTGAGCACCACGATGTGCCTAAACCACAGTTAACATCCACATGTTTGGCATTGTTGTAGTGAAGAGAGCTTGCTTAATTTACTGGCTGTGCCTCTGAAATCTGAGCACAATGTACAGGCACTACAATGTACTGAGCATTACAAAGGCTTATTTGCAATTTTTAATTCTGCAACATTCACTGTGTTTGACTCAATTGGTGTCTTCCAGAGACTACACCATGTGCAGAAATATTAGGCAAGTTGTATTTTAGAGGATTATTTTATTATTGATCAACAACTATGTTCTCAATCAACCCAAAAGACTCATAAATATCAAAGCTTAATAGTTTTGGCAGTTGGAGTGTTTTTTTTTAGATTTGGCTATCTTAGGAGGATATCAGTTTGTGCAGGTAACTATTACTGTGCAGAATTATTAGGCAACTTAATAAAAAACAAATCTATTCCCATCTCACTTGTTTATTGTCACCAGGTAAACCAATATAACTGCACAAAATTTAGAAATAAACATTTCTGACATGCAAAAACAAACCCCCAAAAATAAGTGCCCAATATCGCCCCCTTTCTTTCTGATGACACTCAGCAGCCGACCATCCATAGATTCTGTCATTGCTAGAGATGGGTGAACCGGCCGTGGTTCGCCGAACGGAGATATCGTTCGAGTTCGGTTCGGCGAACCGGTTCAGCGAACCACTCGAACCGCATAGGAAACAATGGGAGGCAATCACAAACACATACAAACACCTAGAAAACACACTCAAAAGGTGTCCAAAAGGTGACAAACAACTCACAACACAACACAAACACATGGGAAAGTGACAAGAACAAATTCTCATGCAAAAACAAAACAGCGTTACGAGGAAAAAGAGGATAAGACACAGATATATGAGTATATGCAAATGAACATCGATGCCATTACTGTGCAACTTGAGCCTTGCTCATTTTAGGCTTCCGATCTGGATAAATTGCCTGAGCTCGCCACGTACGCCTTGGGGATCTTGTCGTGTCCTGCAGCCAGCGTTCTCTCGGAACCTGTCTTCAGTGCTGCTGGGGGTCTGCTGACAGATAAGCACACGCGTCTGTCCACTGACAATGTGGACATGGCTCTCAGAGGACTTTTCTTCCCCTGTGTCAGCCAGGGGAGGCGAAAGGCACACGTATTTTTGAGAGTGCTTCATGCAAAGCATCTTTTTCATTTTGAAAAGGGGGTCAACTGATGACAGTCAAGTGGGGTGTGTGTGGCCCAATTAATGGCAACGAGGGAGACTGTGGTTGGAGTCCCCTCGCTGTATTTCTCAAAGAACTAAGATGAACAAGTCATGGCTCTCAGAGGACTTTTCTTCCCCTGGGTCACCCAGGGGAGGCGAAAGGCACGCGTATTTTTGAGAGTGCTTCATGCAAAGCATCTTTTTCATTTTGAAAAGGGGGGTCAACTGATGCCAGTCAAGTGGGGTGTGTGTGGCCCAATTAGTGGAAACGAGGGAGGCTGTGGTTGGAGTCCCCTCGCTGTGTTTCTAAAAGAACCAAGATGAACAAGTCATGGCTCTCAGAGGACTTTTCTTCCCCTGGGTCAGCCAGGGGAGGCGAAAGGCACGCGTATTTTTGAGAGTGCTTCATGCAAAGCATCTTTTTCATTTTGAAAAGGGGGGTCAACTGATGACAGTCAAGTGGGGTGTGTGTGGCCCAATTAGTGGCAACGAGGGAGACTGTGGTTGGAGTCCCCTCGCTGTGTTTTACATGATTTTCGAAGTGCATGAAATGTGTAAGAGGTTTAGTTTCAGCATCTCAAACTTGTTGGCTACAGAAAGGCTGCCTTTACACCCTTTTGTCACCGAGGATTTTCGAGACCTTATGCCCATTGCAGTGCCCCAAGAGCCGATGGCCATTTGCCGCTCCTTCTCCAAGAAAGGGGTGCCCGCGCTAACACAGCAGGTCGCACACAACATCACCACTTCCTTGAGAAACTCTGTGTGTGACAGGGTGCATTTCACCACAGATACTTGGCCCAGTAAGCATGGACAGGGGCGTTACATGTCGCTGACTGGGCACTGGGTAACTATGGTGATAGATGGAGAAGTGTCTGCTGTACAAGTCTTTCCGTCCCCACGAGTTGTGTGTTTCAATCCTTCCTCTGTATGTACAAGTTTCTCCACTGCTTCTGCCTCATCAACCTCGTGTTGTTCCTGCACCTCAGCCCAAACCCTGTGTGGTCAGGCCACCCTTCCTTGTAACTGCGCCCAAGGAATCCCACACACCTCCTTACTATGCTGGCAGCAGAGCTCAAGGCCATCAGGCGGTCAAATGTTTACTTTGAAATGTAGGGGAAATGTGAGACACCGCTGAGGAGTTGTGGACGGTTAGCTCTGTAGAGTGAGACCGAGTTTCATCAATGGTTGTATCCACTCAACCAGCAGCCAGGGAATGCCGGGTGCGACAATGATGCTAAACAGTCTGCGGCCCTTCTTCAGGGCAATGTGACACACGTGCCTTGTATGGCTCACGTGTTGAATCTGAATCTCCAGCAATTTTTAAAACACTATCCCGGCCTACATGTCCTTCTGTCGAGGGCACGGTGTAATGCCTGCCTGGATCGACACACTCAGACGGGCTGTAAAGGATAGGCTAGAGGGAACCCACTCACCAAGCTGGACCCCCAGAACCCTGAAACCCTTTAACCCCTATACAGTGATTTTGAATGACACAGTGCCCAAGTTGATCAATACCTGTGGAAGGCTGCAGTTCCAGAGAATAGTAGTCATGCAGGGTCAAAACATTAATTGAGAAAGAGGAACAGAATGGGAGGGACAAGACTTAATCAGAAAACAAGCAGAGGTGAAATGCAAATCGGCCAACGAGGTACCTAAACAGCAAGCAGGAAAAGTAGTCAGGTAACAAGCACACAAACTCATAAAACTAAACTGGGGGTAACCGTAACCAGAGGTTCATAGCTATGTCTGGCAGTGGTCTTCACACAGGAGGGGCCTAAAAAAGGGTGTTGTGTCTTCCCATTGGTTGTAGCTGAATGATGGTACTTCATCTGTGAGATACCCACCACCTGCATTCAGCCATTGGTTCTGCATATGTCAAGGTAACGCAGCCCAGTGGGTGAGCAGAACCTGCATCCACCTGCACCGCTGGCGTAGACTCCTCTCCCATCATCAGCACTATGCACGAAAGGAACACGTTGTCACCTTGCGACAGGACTACAAATTGACGTAGCGGACTATGTTGGTGACTTAACAGCCGTGTGCGACAATGATGCAAACATGGCAGCGTGCCTTCGTCAGGCCAATGTGACACACGAG
The DNA here is from genome assembly GCF_048569485.1 of Anomaloglossus baeobatrachus. Classification (NCBI taxonomy): domain Eukaryota; kingdom Metazoa; phylum Chordata; class Amphibia; order Anura; family Aromobatidae; genus Anomaloglossus; species Anomaloglossus baeobatrachus. The sequence continues at coordinate 696,382,885 of NC_134355.1, forward strand.
ACTTGTATGGCTCACGTGTTTAATCTGATTCTCCAGCAATTTTTAAAACAACATCACGGCCTACATGGCCTTGTGCAGCGTGCACGCTCGCTATGTGCTCACTTCCATCGTTCGCACCCAGTAGCTCAACAACTTTCATCGCTCCTGAAGTCTTAAGGTCTGGCGGTTAAACATCTGAAATGCGATGATCCGACACGCAGGAATTTGAATCTGCACATGTTGCAGCGTCTGTGGCAGCACCGCAAAGCCCTGCTGAAATACGTTATGATGTATACCCTGGGCTAACTTGATCCAGAGGTGGTGCAGATCACGCTGCTGGAGTGGTGTCAGATCAAGAACATATGCACCGTTCTACACAGTTTACAAATGTCGACGCAGATGTTTAACACTGGCGATGTGTCATGATTGACTCCTGGCTCAGCTGGAGCTGAGCCTTTTTTTTAGTTTCACTTCTGATGCAAGTCACGTTAGGGGTTAATCCTTTCTGCCTCGTTCTGGAGGTCAGGCTGCTTTATTAGGGCACTGTTTCTCTTGGACTTCGCCAGTGATACTTCTGGCTCTGCTGTGTTCTGCTCTTGAGTGACCTGTTGTCTGCCCTGCCCCCTCCTGACCTCCATGTTCACCTGACCTGTTAACCTCCTTTGTTGTCTGTTTCCATCAGTGTCTCTCCCGCTGTCTCCCTGTTCGTTCCTTATCTGTTTACCTTAATTCTGTCGTTTAGACTTTGCCCTTGTGTACTTACAAGACCTCATGTTGTGACACGGCTTTCTGACGATTCTACTGCCATCTGGTGGGCTTGACTAGTATTACCTCTGCTAGGGAATTCCCTGCTCATATGTTTCCTCCACTTTTACGCCCCCTAGTGGTTTACCAGCTAACTACCTTCTCAGATAGTTTCAGGAATCCTCTCAGTCCCACATTACTGCGCTGTACTGCTATTGTACATCGTAGAGTACAGCGTGACATTATCACTGGCCCTTACATTTTTACCCCTATGGATCCGTTACATATCCTTACGGATCAGATGTCTAATTTGACTCAAATGATCCAGGACTTATCCATTGAGCATAGAGCCCTAGCCTCTTCCCATACTCAACTCCAGGGGGAGCTTGCTGCTGCAGTAAAGGCTTTCCAGGGTTCCATGACTCAGTCACAGCCCGGTCCCGTAGATGTATCATTCCATTCTCCAGAACCCACGGTCATGCTCCTGGATATGTTTTCCGGAGAGAAGGAGAAGTTTCACACGTTTCGGGAGAGCTGTAAATTACTTTTTTCTCTTAGACCCCGTTCCTCTGGGGATGATAGTCAGCGGGTGGGGATAATAATTTCCTTGCTTAGGGAGGGACCTCAGACTTGGGCCTTTTCTTTACCTCCGACAGCCCCTGAGCGTATGTCTGTGGATAGGTTTTTTGACGCCCTAGGACTTATTTATGATGAACCGGACCGGGTCATGGTGGCAGAGGACAAGATCATGGGTCTCTCTCAGGGTAGACGCCCTACAGAGTGGTATTGTTCTGAGTTCAGGCAGTGGTCTACGACTGTTTCCTGGAATGATTCTGCTCTGAGATGCCAGTTTAGGAGAGGACTCTCTGATCATCTCAAGGACGCTCTGGCCCTTCATCCTCCACCCAATTCTTTGGAGGAGGCCATGACCCAGGCAGTACAGATGGATCGGAGGTTGCGGGAGAGAGGAGTGACCCTGCGGGAAACCTCATTATGCCCGGTCAAAGCTGAGGTTGTTTCACTTGCGGAGCCCATGGAGGTCAGTGTCACAGATTCCAAGGAGAAGGAGAGGAGACGACGACGGGAGTGGAAATTGTGTTTCTACTGTGGAAGTCCGGGACATTGGAGGAAGGACTGTCCTACCTGTCCTCCTGCTACTAAACCGTCGGGAAACGCTTAGGTCTGGGTGATGTTCGAGGAGGTCACCCAGACCCTCAGGTACCCTTTTCCTCTTTCCAAAAAATTTTGCTTGAGGTGGAACTTGTAATAGGAGACTGTTGTATTCCAGCCTCTGCTTTTGTGGACTGTGGTTCCTCCATGAGCTTCATTGACTCCAGTCTGGTTTCCAAAGCTAAGATAGGGATAGTTAGGCTAGAGACTCCGGTTCACATTATTGCTATTGATAGGACACCATTGTCACGAAATGTGGTTGAATTTGTCTGTGAGGAATTTTTGCTTAAAGTGGGGTCCCTTCATCATGAACTTATTTCATGTTATATCATGGATAATCTCCCTGCGGGACTGGTGCTGAGATTCCCCTGGTTGCACATGCATAATCCTGTAATTGACTGGGACTCTCGCGATATTGTTAAATGGGGTCCTAAATGTTCTAATGGTTGTCTGATCACTGTTCAGGTGTCTTCAACTAATCTGGAGGGTATTCCAGAGTACCTGAAGGATTTTGGAGACGTGTTCTCTGAAAAAGAGGCCGAGGTCCTGCCACCCCACCGTCCTTACGATGGTGCTATTAACCTGGTTCCAGGTGCCAAATTACCCAAGGCCCGTTTGTATAATCTTTCTGGCCCGGAACGCACTGCCATGAAAAATTACATATCCGATAGTTTACGTAAGGGACACATCCGTCCTTATGTCTCGCCTGTTGCTGCTGAGTTCTTTTTTCTTAAGAAGAAGGATGGTGGCCTACGGCCTTGCCTCGATTTTCGGGAACTTAATAAGATCACGGTGAGAAATACCTATCCCCTTCCACTCATCCCGAACCTCTATAATCAGTTATCTGGAGCTAAATGGTTCTCCAAGCTTGATCTCAGGGGAGCCTATAACCTCATTCGCATTCAGGAAGGGGATGAGTGGAAAACGGCATTCCTTACCTCAGAGGGCCTTTTTGAAAACTTGGTCATGCCTTTCGGCCTTACTAATGCTCCTGCAGTGTTTCAGAATTTTATGAATGATATTTTCTCTGAATTTATTGGCCGTTTTATGGTTGTGTACCTAGATGATATTCTTGTCTTCTCGTCCAACAAAGAGTCTCATATTGATCATGTACGTACAATACTTCATAGGTTACGGGAGAATTCCCTATTTGCTAAACCTGAAAAATGTACTTTTTGTGTCCAAGAAATCACCTTTGTAGGTTTTATTCTGTCTGCTGATGGTTTTCGGATGGATCCCAGAAAAGTACAAGCCATTTATAATTGGGTGCAACCCAGAGACCTCAAGGGTCTGCAGCGTTTTCTGGGTTTTGCCAATTATTACAGGAAATTTATTAAAGGGTTTTCTCAATTGGTCAAGCCACTTACGGATCTCACCCGCAAGGGGGCTGATCTTAGGGAGTGGTCACCGCAGGCGATAGAAGCATTTCTGAGGTTAAAGGAATGTTTTATGACTGCTCCTGTACTTGTTCAACCTGACCTCTCTCAGCCGTTTATTGTGGAGGTTGATGCTTCAGAGGTGAGTGTGGGGGCGGTGCTCTCCCAAGGACCCGCTACTTTAACTAATTTAAGACCGTGTGCCTTCTTCTCCAAAACATTTTCTTCTGCTGAGAAGAATTATGATGTGGGGAATCGAGAGTTGTTGGCCATAAAGTTGACCTTCGAAGAATGGAGGCATTTTTTGGAGGGGGCTGTTCATCAGATCACTATTATTACGGACCATAAAATCCTGTCTTACATCGAGTCTGCTAAACGGTTGACTCCTAGATAGGCTAGGTGGTCACTTTTTTTTTCCCGTTTTCACTTTTCCATTACTTTTCGGCCCGGTTCTAAGAATGTTAAGGCGGATGCGTTATCTCGCAGTTTGGATCCGTTTTCGCCTCCTGAATCTCCTTCCTCCATTCTTCCTCATGGGGTAGTCGTTGCTGTTTTATCCTCCGGATTGGAGGCTGAGATTTGTGTTGCACAGGCATTGGCCCCTCCTTCATTGCCCGATGCCAAATTGTTTGTTCCTGTCCAGTTTCGATTACGGGTTCTCCAGGAATTTCATGACTCTGTGCTTGGTGGTCATCCGGGGGTCTCAGCTACTCGTTGCCAGGTTGTTTTGGTGGCCCTCTATGTACTCCGATGTCGCCGTGTTTGTGTCTGCTTGTGATGCGTGTGCACGTGCTAAAGTTCCCCATAACCGGCCGGCCGGGGAATTAGTGCCCTTACCAATTCCGGATAGGCCCTGGACTCATTTGTCCATGGATTTTATCACTAATTTACCTGTTTCCGCTGGCAAGACTGTTGTTTGGGTGGTGGTGGACAGATTCAGCAAACAGGCGCATTTTGTTCCCTTGTCGGGATTACCTAATGCTGAGACTCTGTCCAAATTGTTTATTGAACAGGTGGTTAGATTGCATGGCATTCCTGTTAACATTGTGTCCGACAGGGGGGTTCAGTTCGTTTCCAAATTTTGGAGGGCATTTTGTAGACAGCTGGGTATTGAGTTGTCCTTTTCTTCATCTTACCATCGCGAGACCAATGGGCAGACTGAAAGAACTAATCAGTCATTGGAACAAATTCTGCGGTGTCTGGCTACGTCTCAGCAGGACGATTGGTGTTCCTCACTGCCTATGGCTGAGTTTGCTTTCAATAACCGGGTCCATCAGTCCACGGGTACTACTCCATTTTTTTGTAACTATGGATATCATCCCCATTTTGGTGAATTTTCCAGACTTGATTCTGGATGTCCTGGGGCTGATTCTGCAGTTCAGCAGTTGGAGGAGGTTTGGAGGGAGGTCCGACATAATGTTGAGGTGGCTTTAGGGCGGCAAAAGCGCTCTGCTGACAAGAGACAATCGGTAGGATTTAATTTTCAGGTGGGGAATGAAGTTTGGTTGTCTACCAAAAACATTCGTCTGAGAATTCCTTCCACTAAGTTGGGTCCAAAATTTATTGGTCCGTATGAGATCATCGAGACTGTCAACCCAGTGGCTTTTCGTCTGCGTTTACCGCAGTCCTTTCGCATTTCTAATGTGTTTCACAAATCTCTGCTCAAGCCTTTTGTTCCTTCTGTTTCCGAGTGTCCTCATCCCCCTCCTCCCATTTCGGTGGATGGTCAGATGGAACACGAGATTGAGCGCATCATCGATTCTCGGCGGGTCCGTAGTTCGCTACACTACTACCTTGAGCAGGGGGTACTGTCATGATTGACTCCTGGCTCAGCTGGAGCTGAGCCTTTTTTTTAGTTTCACTTCTGATGCAAGTCACGTTAGGGGTTAATCCTTTCTGCCTTGTTCTGGAGGTCAGGCTGCTTTATTAGGGCACTGTTTCCCTTGGACTTCGCCAGTGATACTTCTGGCTCTGCTGTGTTCTGCTCTTGAGTGACCTGTTGTCTGCCCTGCCCCCTCCTGACCTCCGTGTTCACCTGACCTGTTAACCTCCTCTGTTGTCTGTTTCCATCAGTGTCTCTCCCGCTGTCTCCCTGTTCGTTCCTTATCTGTTTACCTTTATTCTGTCTTGTCTTCCCACTCCCCCTCGCTTCTAGGCTCTGATTTCCCGGCTACTGACTATTTGCTTCCCTCTGACTACGTTTAGACTTTGCCCTTGTGTACTTACAAGACCTCATGTTGTGACACGGCTTTCTGACGATTCTACTGCCATCTGGTGGGCTTGACTAGTATTACCTCTGCTAGGGAATTCCTTGCTCATATGTTTCCTCCACTTTTACGCCCCCTAGTGGTTTACCAGCTAACTACCTTCTCAGATAGTTTCAGGAATCCTCTCAGTCCCACATTACTGCACTGTACTGCTATTGTACATCTTAGAGTACAGCGTGACACGATGTCATTCTCAGCGTGACAATTTTAGTCATCTACATGATGGAGCACACTGTAAGCATTATTCGGAGTCAGGTGTTGGTCCAAGAGGAAGGGAGGAAGTACTGGAAAAGTCATATGCTGGAGGGATAACAAGATCTACAAGGTCCAGACGGTCAGCGGCACCTTGGCGGCAGTCATGGTACGGTGGGGGCGAGGGATTATCAAAGGCACATAGTATCAGCAAAACAGTTGAGGAAGGTGCAGGAGCCCAGGAAGAAATGGAGGACGAACTGGCGATTTCGGTTGTGCGAGGTTGTGGGGAGAGATCGGAGGAAGGAGGCACGATTCTCAACTCTCCAACACCAACACACCAAGGACTTGGTTCTCCTGGATGCTCAAGACAAATGAGCGCCTTCTTGCTGCACTACCTACAACATGACCCTCGGATTGTACGAATTCCAAGTCATGCTGACTACTGGGTTGCCACACTGTTAGATCCCCGGTACAACACAAAATTTTGCGAAATAACTCCTGCCATAGAAAGGGACGCACGTATGCAGGAGTATCAGCAGAAGGTGTTACGCAATCTTACATCTTCTTTTCCACTAAACACCAGTGGTGCACAGAGTGAATCTCAACGCTTTTTCATCGATAGGAGGAAATGGTCTTACTTGTCCACATCTGAGGGACCGAGGGCTGGTTGCTGTGCTGAGACGGCGTTGAGTACGGTGTCTCTGCAGAGTTGCATTTTTGGTCATATACAAACTGAGTTGAAAAAGGACAGATGCTGGTGGAAAGGGGAACAGGTGTGTTCGAAAGGGTAAAAAAGTTTGTGTCCGTGGGTTTGGTGGTTAAGCAACATTAACATTTGCTGAAGAAACAACATCTGGTATGGTGGGACTGGCAGATTTGGATAAGGTGGTATATACTATGTTACCGCTATATAAAAAATATTAAGAAGAAAAGAAAGAGAAAGGTATATATCCCCATCAGCAGTCAGTGTCCACCGTGCTCCCAGATGGAAAAGGAGAGGTTGGCAACTGGAAGGTTCGGTGGAGGATACAGAGCAGGTTGACTCTCAAACAAATAGTAGCCTGAACCAAGTTAGATGACACTCGGATCTGGAGACTGGGAGCCCTGTTAGCGTGACAGGGTCCACACGACCACCCAGCCCCGGAACTCCCTGTTAACAACACAGGGGCCATTGGTTACGCTGTCCGTGTGCGTAGGGGACACACCTGTGGACAGCAGGCGCATCAGCAGCAGCAGGCCTGTTTATGCCACTGGGCTGCACTAGCAGGACTGGTAGGACAGGAGCTGTTCTTAATTGTTCTGTGTTACCAACTGTGGTGGCGGCCTGCATCGATGACCTATCCCTGCCTACCTCTGGCCTAAAGCCGCAATGGTTCAACACATGGAGGTGTGCTCTTTCGGAGCATAATAGAAGACTGGGCACCTTCTTGTTGGCTCCAGCCCCTTTTATAACCTGGGTCCGCCCCAAACCAGGGGGGACCACAATGCACCTCCTGGAGACAAAAGCAGAGTGACACGTCATGAGTGGCATGACTAGCGTCCTATTCGGAACCGCCACTTGAATGATGACCTCATGGCTGCCACAACCAAAACACCTCAACAGTCATCGTCTGACCAACAATAATAAGTCATAGGGGCGGGCCTCTGCAAGCCTGTTGGGAGTGGCCTGGCCAAATTGTCAGGACACCTGATGCCCTGTGGTCTATATGGGCCCCCTACATCAGGGGCAGGGCCAAAGAGTTCATTACCCGACCTAGCCTCTGATGCAGTAAGTGCCTGAGCATGCTCATTAGCATGAAATACAGTTTCTGAAAAAAAGACTATCCGCTTCAGCATGGTGTCTAGGCACAAAACAGGACTTAGACCCAGCACGGAATGCAAGTACCTGTGCAAAGAGGCTTTTCTCAGTCAGTGTGAAGCCCCACAGGTGTTGTGTTGGTGCATTACCTTCAGGGACTCCACGTGGCGAAGAGTCTAGTCACACTTAGGTTGCTTCTTTATATGTATTTTCGTGATGCCACTCTCGGTATTGCGGTCAGTGGGGACTGCCACTGCAGTGTGAGGGGACACCTGGGGCTGATGTTGGGTGCAGTTAGTTTCAGTGGCCTCCCAAGAGTGAGTCAAGCCCCAGGGCCCTGTGTAAGTGTGTTGAGCCGCAGGTCACAGAATGACTCAGGCACAGTCCAAACGAGCATGCGCTGTAGCCCAGAATTAAGACTTTGCCTCATGAATCACACAGTCAAGCACAGCATACTCAGTTGGCGAAACACTGCAGTTAGGCTGCGGCTGGGGTAAATCGGCACACAGGAAGGAGCAACTGCGGAAACAGTTCGTTCAATTGTGGGGGGAGTCATTTTGGAGTTTGGTGAGGAGTACCGTAATGCCAGTTAGCAGCATCCTGTGCCACAGACCAACATTCTTCCGGTGCTGTCTATACTGTTAACCATGATAGGAGCGTAAAGTCTGTATTTATGGCAACTGGACATCACAGTACCTGGGTACGGTAGGCTGTGCCCAGACAGTAATGCGTGCACGCAACACTTTGTTTTATTATGAAAACACATATCTGTTTCATAGTTTTTAAGGTTGAAGGGAGACTCTAAGGGCGGCTTTGCACACTACGACATCGCAGGTGCGATGTCGGTGGGGTCAAATTGAAAGTGACGCACATCCGGCATCGCATGCGACATCGTAGTGTGGAAAGCCTAGATGATACGATTTACGAGCGCAAAATCGTCGTAATCGTATCATCGGTGCAGCGTCGGCGTAATCCATAATTACGCTGACGCGACGGTCCGATGTTGTTCCTCGCTCCTGCGGCAGCACACATCGCTGTGTGTGAAGTCGCAGGAGCGAGGAACATCTCCTACCGGCGTCACCGCGGCTTCCGTAGGATATGCGGAAGGAAGGAGGTGGGCAGGATGTTTACATCCTGCTCATCTCCGCCCCTCCGCCGCTATTGGCCGCCTGCCGTGTGACGTCGCTATGACGCCGCACGACCCGCCCTCTTAGGAAGAAGGCGGGTCGCCGGCCAGAGTGACGGTCGCAGGGCAGGTGAGTGCATGTGAAGCTGGCGTAGCGATCATGTTCGCTACGCCAGCTATCACACAATATCGTACCTGCGACGGGGGCGGGGACTTTCGCGTGGGACATCGCAGCATCGGCTTGCGATGTCGCAACGTGCAAAGCCCGCCTAAGTCCATCTAGTTCAACCCGTAGCCTAACATGTTGATCCAGAGGAAGGCAAAAAAACCCCAATGTGTCAAATAAGCTCCAATGGGGAAAAAAATTTCTTCCTGACTCCACATCCGGCAATCAGACTATTCCCTGGATCAACACCCTGTCATAAAATCTAATATACATAACTGGTAATATTAAATTTTTCAAGAAAGGCATCCAGGCTCTGCTTAAATGTTAGTAGTGAATCACTCATTACAACATCATGCGGCAGAGAGTTCCATAGTCTCACTGCTCGTACAGTAAAGAATCCTTGTCTGTGATTATGATTAAACCTTCTTTCCTCGAGACATAGCGGATGCTCCCGTGTTCCAGTCGCAGGCCTAGGTGTAAAGAGATCTTTGGAAAGGTCTCTGTACTGTCCCCTCATATATTTATACATTGTGATTAGATCCCCCCTAAGCCTTTGTTTTTCCAAACTAAATAACCCCAAGTTTAATAACCTGTCTAGGTGTTGCAGCCCCCCCATTCCTCTAATAATCTAGGTCGCTCTTCTATCTACCTGTAAGATTATGCTATTTATAACCTTCTATACTTTTGCTGTCAAGAAAAGCCCCCATTCCTCTCTTAAATTCATTCAGTGAGTGGCCATCACCACTTCCTCAGGAAGAGAGTTCCAGAGCCTCCCTGCTCTTACCGTGAAGAACCCTCTTCGATGCTGATGTAGGAATTTTCTTTCCTCCAATCGAAGAGAATGCCCCCTTGTTCTTGTCATAATCCTTGGTACAAACAGATTATGGGAGAGATCTTTATATGGCCCTCTGATATATTTGTACATATTTATTAGGTCTCCCCTAAGTCTTCTCTTTTCTAGAGTAAATAGACCTAATTTTGATAACCTTTCCGTGTATTGTAATGCACCCACTCCATTTATTATTTTAGTAGCCCGCCTCTGAACCCTTTCAAGTTCAATAATGTCTTTCTTGAGCACCGGCGCCCAAAATTGCACACAATACTCCATGTACATGGGCTTAACCACTACAGCATGGACTTTTTAATGACAAGAAATAAAGAAGTTTTATTTTAAAGAACAAGATGCCTGGAGTTTTGTGCTGGTGAAATTCCTCAATCACTTTCCAGTTTCTATAGAGTCTTTAAATATAAGGACGACTATATAGACAATCACACTTGCTGCCTCTGCACTGTCAAATTGTCACGTACAGTTTAAATCATAGAGGGACAGCAACACATGTTTCCATTGAATGTTGCTTTTCAAGATTTCCATGACTGTGTTGCAGAGCTGTGTGGTTTGCATTCACACTGTTATCATCTGCATTATCTGTGAGGCTTCAGCTAGCAAGGGTATTCAGGGGGGGTGATGTGTTTTGTCTATGTTTAGGTAGATAACTGGGAAGCTCTTGTGATGCGCCACTAGTAAGTTGTCTTCACACACACACACACACACACACACACACACAAACACACAATTACTGCTGCTACAGAGAGGGCTTAGCAAACAGTAGGCCACTGAATAGATTGTTCTATTATTTCAATTTAATGCATGGTTCTTATTGTTTGTTTTGGGAAAGTTAAACAATCATTTATGAACCCAACTGCAAACAGTGCTTTTCATGTTGCGTGGTTTTGCTGCATACTGGGGATCCCACCAAATACAAGACTTAAAATGAAGCATAAGTCGCAAAGGGAATTTCACTGTGCTACAATGCGGCCTAGCGTGCCTGTGCAACCACCGCCTGCCCCATCACGTGCATCTGCGTGCTCTTCATCCTCTGTGACTGAGGGGACAGCAGTCACACATGCTTTTTCACACTGAACTTCGACCCCGTTACCCGTAAGCGGGAGTGTGATTGGCAGGTCGTCACTTGTTTTTTAAGTGCAAACAGATGGTATTGTTGAGCTGTCAGACATCGAGAATCACCATTGGATGAAGGAAACATTATATCCACGCCTGCACCTTCATGAAAGATTGGCTGGACTACTTGCAGTTAATTATTACGTTCCACAAATGGAAAGGAGTGTAGAATGCACATGTGTTGTACCTTGCTTGGCAGCAAAGGAACACTAACTTAGTATTCAAGACAATTTTAGGATGGCAGAAAAAGTGTCAGCTCTTTGGGCAAATTAAATAGCGTGGCAAAAGTGGACAGATGGGTACAGTGGCCGTGTTCTGTGGGTACCAGGACAGTAAAGGAAGCCTGACTTTCTATCCCTCCTAATGATGAAATGCAGCAAGGAATTCCCTGAGTTTGCTTTAAAAATAGCGTAGCAAAATGTGCATGAGGGTGTCATGCAGAGGTGCTAGAAATAGCCTGGTACCAGTGGGGCACAAATGGAGTATAACAGCCACTTTTTGGATGCCACTAACTGGCAGCATTTTTTGCTATTATTATAGCTAATAAAAAACAGAGCAGGAGGGTGTAATGCAGAGGTGCTAGAAATAGCTTGTCACCAGTGGGGCACAAATGGAGTTCAAAAGACACTTTTTGGATGCCACTAAGTTGCAGCATTTTTTGCTATTATTATAGCTTATTAAAAACCGAGCAGGAGGGTGTAATGCAGAGGTGCTGCAAATAGCTTGGCACCAGTGGGGTACAAATGGAGTACAACAGCCACTTTTAGGATGCCACTAAGTTTCCTCAGTGTTTGCTAGTATAATGGCTTAGTAACAATGAGCTTGAGTGTGCAAAGGGCTGGAGGCTACAGTGGCAGGGTTGTGGGTCTGTGTAGAGGAAAGGAAGCCTCACTTTCTATCCCTCCTAATGGTGGAATGCAGCGAGGAAGTCCCTGACCTTAGCTACACAGACGCTGTTATCTGTAGCTGTTAAAATCTGTTTCCACAGACCTGACTGTCACCTATGGCTCTGAGCCTGCTGTTATTAACCCTTACAAGGGCTAAAAGAAACTTCTATCCCTATTCTGTATAGCGCTGTGTGTAGAGCGTACACAGCAGTATCGGAGACAGGAGCTATGCCAGCGGTGACTGACACCCAGACGCAGAAGGCAGATAATGGCATCCTGACGGGCAGATGCCCGTTTTTATAATGCAGGGACATGTGACATGGACATCCTATCACACATGCCGTTGCTTCTCTGGCTAAAAGTCCACTTAGCTGTGTGTGTGTCTGGGATTGGCTGACATGCTGGCCCGCCCCACTACACGTGCGCGCTTAGGGAAGGAAGACAAGGAAAAAAAAAAAAAAATGATCGCCATTATCCAAACAGCAGTGATCTGAATGCGCTGTTCCCGCACACTATACACTGAAATTTCATAATAGTGTGAGTCACAGAGTGACTTACACTATTACAGCGGAAAGCCAGCTAGGAATTAGCTTGGCTTTTTGCTGCTAGAACCATTCTCGAATGTAACTAGAACTATCGAGCTTTAGCAAAAAGCTCGAGTTCTAGTTCGATCTAGAACAGCCCCCAAAATCACTCTAACTGCGAACTGGAGAACCACGAACCACGAATCGGGCTCAACTCTAGTCATTGCTTGATCTGTTTACGATCAACATTGCATGCAGCAGCCACCACAGCCTCCAGACACTGCTCCCAGAGGTGGACTGTTTTCCTTCCCTGTAGATCTCACATTTTATGAGGGACCACAGGTTCTCTATTGGGTTCAAATCAGGTGAACAAGGGGGCCATGTCATTATTTTTTCATCATTTAGACCTTTACTGGCCAGCCACGCTGAGGAGTAGTTGGATGCATGTAATTGAGCATTGTCCTGCATGAAAATCATGTTTTTCTTGATTGTTACCGACTTCTTCCTGTACCACTGCTTGAAGAAGTTGTCTTCCAGAAATTGGCAGTAGGTCTGGGAGTTGAGCTTCACTCAATCCTCAACCCAAAAAGGTCCCACAAGTTAATCTTTGATTATCCCAGCCCATACCAGTACCCACCTCCACCTTGCTGGTATCTGAGTCGGAGTGGAGCTCTCTGCCCTTTACTGATCCAGCCTCTGGCCCATCCATCTGGTCCATCAAGAGCCACTCTCATTTCATCAGTCCATAAAACCTTTGAAAAATCAGTCTTAAGATATTTCTTGGCCCAGTCCGGACGTTTTATCTTATGTTTCTTGTTCAAAGGTGGTCGTTTTTCAGCCTTCCTTACATTGGCCATGTCCCTGAGTATGACACACCTTGTGCTTTTTGATACTCCAGTAACGTTGCATCCCTCTGCAAGACATCTCACAATTTTGGACTTTTCAGAGCCCGTCAAATCTCTCTTCTGACCCATTTTGCCAAAGGAAAGGAAGTTGCCTAATAATTAAGCACCCCTTATATAGGGTGTTGATGTCATTACACCACACCCCTCCTCATTACAGAGACGCACATCACCTGATTTACTTAATTGATAGTTGGCTCTCAGCCTATACAGCTTGGAGTAGGACGACATGTATAAAAAGTATCATGTGATCACAATACTCATTTGCCTAATAATTCTGCACATAGTGTAAATAGTCACTAAACCTATAGATGAACTCCCAGAGGGGAGTAATTTCTAAAACTTGGTTACTTGATGGGGTTTCTGCTCTTCTGGCACTTAGGAGCTCTGCAAATGGAGTCCACAAACTATTTTTGAAAAATTTGTGTTCCAAAAGTTAAATGGCGCTCCTTCCCTCCTGTGTACTGTGTACAGTCGCATGTGGGATATTGCCACGTTCAGGAGAAATTGTGTAACACATTATGGGGCCTTTTTTACCTATCCCCCTTATGAAAATTTGAAGGCTGATGTTAAAACAACATTTTAGTAGTAATAGTATAACATTTTGTCACATATCTGAAAAAAATGTATTTTTTCATTTTCACTGCTCAACGTTATAAAATTCTGTGTAGCAAATGGAGGTTCAAACTACTCACCAACCATTCTAGACTATTTCCTTCATGGGTCTAGTTTTGAAAATGGGGACACTTGTGGGGGTTTCCACTGTTCAGGCACATAAGAGGCTCTCCAAACATGACATCTGCTATCTATTCCATACATACTTCTGTTCCAAAATTAAAATGATTCTCCTTCCCTTCTAAACCATGCCGGGCACCCAAAATTTAATTTCCACCACATTTAAAGTATCGTCAAACTCAGGAGAAATTGCACAACAAATGTTATGCTGCACTTTCTCTTGTTATCCGTGTGAAAATGCTAAATGTGGGGCTGAAGTAACAATTTAGTGGGAAAAATTAAAATTTTCATTTTTTCCTTCCAAATTGCTTTAGTTCCTGTGAATCACCTAAATTGTTAAAAAAAAATGTTTAAAAGAACAGAGAGTCCTCAGTGGTTGATACCTTTTAATGGCTAACTGAAAAGATGGTAATAATTGCAAGCTTTCGAGACTACTCAGGTCTCTTCATCAGGCATGGTTACCATGCCTGATGAAGAGACCTGAGTTGTCTCGAAAGCTTGCAATTATTACCATCTTTTCAGTTAGCCATTAAAAGGTATCAACCACTGAGGACTCTCTGTTCTTTTAAACAATTTTTTTTATCTCTACTGGCTAACACGGTACAAAGATATATTTTACTTGTATCTAAATTGTTAATAAACTTGTTGAATGTGGTTTTGAGAAGTGTGAGCGGTGCAGTTTTTATAATGGGGTCCCTTTCGGGTATTTTCTGTCACCTAGGCTTCTCAAAGTCACTTCAAAACTGTGCTTATGTGAAGTAGATGTGTGGGAAATATTATCTATTAACTATTTTTTGTGACATACACAGTAGCTGTGGTTTAAATTCAGTAACAGGACGGTGGTTATATTTGGACTCCATGTTTCGTCATGGTGTGGCGGCATTATTTTGCAATGTATTATTGGCCTTGGTATGGTGGGTGTTGTTCAGTAACACTATGAAGTAGTATGTGTTATTTCTGACTATAAGCCGCCCCCAGTAAGGTGTATGAGGTGTATGATGATTATTATGTTAATCTTTTATTGTAATTTTTTTTATCGGGGAAGGGGGGCCGCATTCAGACTTTTGCTATGGGGCCCCATGATTTCTATATTCGCCCCTGCTATCGATGCCACGAGCATCATATGAAAAACAATAGGGGTTCTAGGGACTCGGGAGATAAATACGTGGCTTAGAAATTGGTGCAGGAAGGAAGGGTTCGGGTTCGTGGAGAACTGGGACGACTTCTCAGTCAGCTACAGGCTCTACGGTAGGGACGGGCTGCACCTCAATGGGGAAGGTGCAGCTGTGCTGGGGGAGAAAATGGTCAGACAGATGGAGGAGCTTTTAAACTAGGATCTGGGGGGAGGGAGGGTAGTGGAGCAAATAAGGGGATGGAGCAGATAGAGACAGTGAGACAGTAGGGGTCAATGAAGGATTAGGGGGGCTGGGACATGAAAGTAACGTAGGGAGGCTAGGAGTAAGGAATGCGTTAATAGTATTAAATGTCTACTGGCAAATGCAAGTAGTCTTGCAAACCAAATGAATGAATTGGAGACTCTTATGTCAACCATGGATTATGATGAGGTGGGCATTACGGAAACCTGGCTGGATGAGAGCCAGGACTAGGTGACAAACGTAGAGGGTTATACTACATTCAGGAAGGACAGGAAAGACAAAAAAGGTGGAGGGGTGTGTATATTTATTAAATCTGAGAACAAGGGGGTGGAGCGCACCACTAACAATACATATCAATTGTATGAGGGTGCTAACCCTGTTGCGGAAGAACGGACCAAGCGGTAAGAAAGGAGAGCGAGATTCCGCAAAAACAACCAGGGGCACACCAATAATAATATATAAGAAAGACACCTTTATTAATGCACTGGAAAAGACGTATTAAAAACAATTAAAAAATACATACAACAAACAAGTACACCCACTGAGCGGGACCCGGGCCTCAATCTAACAATAGTAGATACAACTAAAAAATACAGTATTGAAAGATAAGCATATATAGGTGACTAAAAGGAGATCACGAAGAGTACAATGTCAAATATCAGATATCAAGTATCCATGTATAATGCATATGATCTATAATGCCACCAAGAAGGTAGCAATAACACATACTACCATGTATAGGTATAGGCGGTGCTACAAATACATGTATCTATATACCAACAGGTGTGTAGAACAGTACATGCAAATACCATAAGATACATGAAAATCAATAGTGGTCAGGTTAGCACCCTGGCCAATATGACCTGGACAGGGTCAGTGCATATGGGTACATGTATCCTAAATGGATAGGCCAGAGGGAAATGACCGTACAAAGAGACCATGAAAATAAGAAAAAACCCTATGACGTCAGACCCCCTGCAAGAGAGTCTTGAACAATGCCAATATGTCCTGATGGGGGAACATATGGTGGTATCTACAGTACTTATGGTTCTTATTATGGTTCTTATTATGGTTCTTATTATGGGGGATTTCAACTCTCCAGACATTCAGTGGGACATAGAATCTTGTGGTTGTACAATAATGATTTCTTTTTCCTGAGGAAGGAGACGGAGATGTCTCTGAAACCCGTAGAACTGTAAAATAAAAGGAATCTTTTTTAATCTACAGCATCTGTGGTTTCTAAAGCGGCATTAAACCCATTCCTACTTTACTTGTATATATCACAATTCAACAAATTAAGGGAAGAGCTTAAATGTGTAGATTGGGACAAAGTCATGGTAACTGGGGATACCGAACATAAATGGGGTAAGTTTAAGGATATACTCCTTGAGTCCTGTAAAAAACTTATACCATCTGGTAATAAAATGTCTAGGAATAAAAATAAACCACTGTGGATTAATAAGACTGTACAAAGTATAATAAAACAAAAACAAAGGGCGTTTAAAATCTTGAAGGCTGAGAATACAGAAATAGCATGTCAGAAGTATAAAGATATCAATAGGAAATGTAAAAAAGAAATCAAGCAAGCAAAATTAGCTACTGAAACAAAAATCGCCAAAGACATTAAAATAAATCCCAAAATCTTTTATAAATACATTAATGCCAAAAGGAAAACAAAGGAAAGTATCGGTCCCTTAAATTACAATAACAAGTTAGTTATAGAGGACAAACAAAAGACTGAGATATTAAACAGGCACTTCTCATCCGTGTTCACCAAGGAACTGACTGTTCCAGGGATCATTCAACAAGTGAAAAATCAAAGGTCACCACCCGATATAATTAATTTAACACAAAAAGAAGTACGCCTGCATCTGAGTAAATTAAACATTGACAAATCCCCCAGGCCAGATAGCATTCATCCACAAATATTGAGAGAATTGAGCTCATTAGACCGCTGTATCTCATCTTTTTAGACTCGCTTGTAGCAGGGTTGGTGCCTCAGGATTGGAGGATTGCTGATTTGTTACCGATATTTAAGAAAGGTAAGAGGGTGGATCCAGGCAACTACCGTCCAGTAAGCCTGACATCAGTAGTATGCAAAGTTTTTGAGGACATTTTAAGCGATGACATTCAAAACTATATTGCACAAAATAATATAATAACTGACAGACAGCATGGATTCATGAAAGATAAGTCGTGTCTGACCAACCTTTTGGGTTTCTATGAGGGGGTAAGTGCAAACCTGGATATTGGTAATGCAGCTGATGTGATTTATTTGGACTTTGCAAAGGCATTTGATACTGTACCACATAATAGCCTTATACTAAAGCTCCAGAAGCAAGGTCTAGGGGAAACTATATGCAACTGGGTAAGGAATTGGCTAAAAGATTAGAAAAAAAGAGTAGTCAGAAATGGTACATTCTCTAAATGGGCTATAGTCAGCAGTGGGGGCTGCAGGGATCTGTGCTATGAGCAGTGAGGACCGCAGGGATCTGTGCTAGGACCGATTCTTTTTAATCTCTTTATTAATGACCTTGTGGATGGGAATGATAGTAAAGTGTCAGTTTTTGCTGATGACACCAAACTATGTGGGATATTAAAAACTGACCTTGATAGTACAATATTACAAAAAGATCTGGATAAGATGTCAGAATGGGCAGATACTTGGCAAATGAGATTTAATGTTGATAAATGTAAAGTAATGAACCTAGGACGGAGTTATCCTATAACTGGATATACATTAAATGGAAGTAAACTCGGGACTTCAGAACAGGAGAAAGACTTGGGTATTATCATTACAAATAAGCTGAGCAGCAGCTCTCAATGTCAGTCATCAGCTGCTAAAGCAAACAAGATTTTAGGGTGTATAAAAAGAGAGATTAGATCCCGTGATCCCAATGTATTGTTACCCCTCTATAAGTCACTTGTAAGGCCACATCTAGAATATGGGATCCAGTTTTGGGCTCCATATTTTAAAAGGACATTCAGAAGTTAGAGTCAGTTTAAAGGCGACAACTAGACAACTACAAGGAGTGTAGGTTCTTCCGGGTTAGAGAGAGTTAGTGAAGGGGAGGGGCTTAATTTAAAAAATAGCGGTTAGGAAGTCAGTTGGTGTGAGGAGAGTCCATGAGGGAGAGGAAGAGACTGCGTCTGTGAGAGGCGTGGTGTAGGAAAACCCCAATAACTTTAATTTGGTGTGACCTTTTGGGTCAAAACCGGGTGATGGACACACAGTGTGGCCCAGATAGTGGCCATTCCCTGGTAGATACCAAAGAAACCCCCTAAGTCAGCGAAAGGTTAGTTGGCTCTTGAGAGAAGAGTGGGACCTGATTGACCAGAAAGACTGTTGATTTTGCCGTGGGCAATGAGTCTGATGGGGATGATGAAGAGCTTAGGGATCCCAATGGGAGCCTGGGTACCAGGGAAGCGGTCGGCCAGTCAAATGTACAAGTTAAGAGTGGCTCAGGCCACTAATGGCAACGACTGAAGAGGAAAGCGTATATCTAAAGGACGTTTTTTATTAAGGATGATGTCCCCTGTAACTAGAAAGCGATGTGCCCGCCACTGGTGAGACGTTACAAACAAAAAGGTGTTTTTGTTAAGAAAAGACGGTGTCCATGTGTGGTATTTGGGTAATAAATAAAATAAATAAAAATTGTGTTGATAGAGTTGGAGATCTGCTGTATATTATTATTAGTATTCTATGTTATTATATCTGGATGCTTTTGACATTTATGTTTTTCAGCTCAGTTATGCGAAAAAGGATTCATTTTTTGAAAATACAATTAATTCTCCCTCGCTCCATCACACATTCCCCGGACATAGAGCTCAGCATAAAACTCTCGTATATTTACTCAAGCATTTGGGATGGACTTGGGTGGGAATTATCTCTTCAGAGGATGAGAGCAGCCAACGTTCCAGCCTGAAGCTGAAGGAGACATTGAGAAAGAACGGGATCTGCACTGAGTTTTCCATAACCCTACATAAGCTATCACTGCTTAAAGATGTTCGGGCCGTAAAGACGATAGCAATGTCCTCCTGTAATGCTGTGATTTTAAATGTTAACTCAGATGAACCGATGTTCTTTGAACTTGCGAGGAAGAAATCCTTCAGAAAAGTTTTAATTTCGCTTTTCTCCTTTCCGAATTTTGTCAATGACGATATATTGAACTATCTCAATGGCTCTTTGCTGCTGAGCCTGCACAAGGTGGAGATTCCTGGTCTAAAGAACTTTCTTCTGTCTGTCGATGCCCAAAAATATGACAATTATTTCACTTTGAGGGAAATGTGGACAAAAACATTTCAATGCTTGCCGGATACCTTCATGGATGTGTCTGAGATGGCCTGTACGCAGACGTTTGGTGTAGATCTTTCTGATGCATTGTTGTATGATGTGGAGAACTTTCGAGTCACATTTCAAGTGTACGCCGCCGTCTACGCCCTGGCACATGCAATACATGATATGTTCAAGGAAAGTGATACAGAAGAACCTTCACTGGACTCACAACGGAGCTGGCCACACTGGAAGGTAATGTAATATGGCTGCTTACAGGAGCGTAAGGGTAGAAATGCGCAGCATGGATGTGGCTCTCACAAGTGGCTCCCCTATAAAAAACTTGATTTCATTAACAGGACTACCGATCCAGCAGCATATAAAGCCTTTGAGATACTTTCATTTGAACTTTTTCCAGATGAGGCCAATATTCATTTTTTTAGGCTATTTTTCATTGTCCTTTTCCAAAAGACATCACTTTTTATTTTTCCATCAACATAGGTGTGTTTTTTGCAGCACAGGTTTAATTGTGAATGACAGTATACATTTACTTATACAATTTACTACAATATATATATGAAAATGAGGAAGAGGTAAAGTCATGGCCAAAAGTGTTGAAACCCAGAAAATGAAGTATGTATCCTAGAAAATTATTGCAATTAAACATGTTTTGCTGTACACATGTTTATTTCCTTTGGTTGTATTGGAAAAAACACGCAAAAAAATAGAGGGGAAAAGAAATGCAAATTGGATATAATTTCACTCAAAACCCCCAAAATGGGCCTGACAAAATTGTTGTCAACTTTTCAAAATTGTGGAAAAACTAATTTTCAAAATTGTGGGGAAACATTTGTTTGAAAACAACTTTTCAAACTTGTGGGAAAACAAGCATGTGATTCTCGTTCAAACTCAGCTGTGGTAATTAACAGGTGTGGGCAATATGAAAATCACACCTGAAAACAGATAAAAAGGGGAGAAGTTGACTCAATCTTTGCATTGTGTGTTTGTGTATGCCTCACTAAGTATGAAGAACATAAAGAGGAGAATTAAACTATTTGATTTCTTGAGAACCAAAATTGTTGAAAAATACCAAAAATCTCAAAGTTACAAGTTCATCTCCAGATATCTTGATGTTCCTTTGTCCATGGTGCACAACATAATCAAGAAGTGTTTAACCTATGGCACTATAGCTATTTTTTCTGGATGTGGACAACAGCAAAAAGTTGATTACAGGTTGCAACGTTCAAAGAAATTAAAGCTGTCCTACAGGATCAGGGGCATCAGTGTCAGTATCAGTGTGAACTATCTGCCCACATCTGAATTAAATAAAATGCTATGGAGGAGACACTAGAGGATCTTACTGCTGACACACAGACATTAAAAAGCCAGACTGCAGTTTACCAAAATGAATGTAAGTAACCAAAATCGTTTTTGGGAAACTTTATTGTGGACAGATGAGACCAAGATAGAGCTTTTTGGTGAAGCACATCATTATACTGTTTACCAAAAATGGAATGAGGCCTACAATGAAAAGAAAACAGCACCTACAGTCAGATATGGTGGAGGGCAGAGATGTTTTGAGATTGTTTTGCTTATGGATGGTTATAGGAAGCGATTGATTTAGGTTAGTTATTCCAAAGGGTAAAGGTTATAGAGTCAAATATAAATTTGAGGAAGCCAAAAATGGATTTTTTTTTTGGGTGAATAAATGACCAATGTGCCCTTTTCTCCATTTTGTGTTGTTTCAAAACAGAAAAAAGGAAATAAACATGTATATAACAAGACTTGTAATTACAATGATTTTCTGGGACAGATACTTCATTTTCTGGAATAATTTCAAGACTGCCATCATTTTCGGTCATGACTGTATCTGTAGAGGTTGGAGTTCATTGGTTTATTAGCTAGAATTTCTATTTACAGCTCAATCGTTATCTGAAGAACATTCATTTTAAGACCCGAGGAGAAGAAGTTTATTTCAATGAAGATGGGCACTTTTTAGCTAAAATCGATATCTTAAACCTTATAGTTTTTCCAAACAAGTCTCTTCAAAGATGGACAGTTGGCTATTATGATGAAAGCAGTGACCGGTTTCATATTAACACCAGCGCCATCATGTGGAGTGGAAAATTTTCTCAGGTATGTGGCCCAAGCCTAAATCCAATGTCATCACCACTGATGGCATTGAAAAAGCCAGGTCTACAGATAGCTGGAGAGATGGGTGGGTCTTCTTACCAATACAACCCCCAACCATGGGTGTGAATCATGTGTCTCTTGTTTATAAAATGGAGATTGCTTGTTTGTTACATGTTCAGAGTGAGGAGGGTGTGTGTGTGTCTGTGTGTGTTTCTGTGTGTTTCTGTGTGTTTGTGTATGTGTGTCTGTGCATGTGTGTCTGTGTGTTTGTGTTGTGTGTCTGTGTGTGTGTGTTGTGTGTGTGTTGTGTGTCTGTGCGTGTGTGTGTGTGTGTGTAACACCTCTGGACAGAATCCTCTGTGTGAAGAGAGGATTGGAGAGTCCTGACCTGTGTAGAGGTTTCAAGCCTCTAGAAGGAACCTCCTGAGAGAAGTGAAGGTCCGATTCATCTGACTGGAGTGAGTTGAGGCTGCACTAGCTCCACTGGGATACTTGTGAAGCTATATCTGAACCTGTCTGTGCAGGCATAACGCGAAGTAAGACGGTCTGTAAACCAGGTTTATGTCATTTTAAGCCAGAAGAGGCTTTGTGTTTATGTTTCTGGAAAGATTTATCTGTGTTATGAATAAACCTGCTGGACCTCTTAAATGGCACATGTTCCTGTGCTACCTTGAAGACCAGCAAGCGAGTGAGTGACCCCATCACATATAGTGTGTGCTCTGTTACACCCCTTTAACTTCTTTTTTTTTGTCCTTTTGTTTTTTCCTCCCTGTGTTACAAGAGCAATAACGGTTTTCTTTTTACGTCAATAAAGTCATACAAGTAGTGATGGGCGATCCCCTCCGATGTTCGTGTTCTAGAGACTCGCCCCAACATTTTGTAAAGTTTGAGTTCGGGTTTTGAGATAACTAGTGATGAGCGAGTATGCTTGTCAGTACTCGGTACTCGCACGAGTATCACTGTACTCGGGCTACTCGGCGGGGACCGAGTAATCTCGCAATACTCGTGCTGTACTCGTGGTCCTGCATGTTGGCGCTCTTTTTAGAGCCAGCCCTTATGCAGGGATTGGCTGGCAGACCGCAATGCCACAGCCCTGTTGTGGAATTGCAGTGATTGGCCGGCCCTCACAGCATGACCGTGCCTTTAGCCCGACACTTCCCCGCTCGGCTACGGCCCCTCCCGCACTCCACTCCCCGTGTATATATATATATGCACGCTTACACACACACGCACGTTTTTTTTTTTAATTTACAGTTTTATGGTTTCTACATGCTGCCGGTGGTCATTTCAGAATAATACTCGGGTCCCCCATAGGATAACATTGGGCTCGGTGCTCGGGCCGAGTACACGAGTATCTTGGAATGCTCGGCCCGAGCCTTTAGCACCCGAGCTTTTTAGTACTCGCTCATCACTAGAGATAACGTAAACTTGCATCGAACCCCGAACTTGGACTTTACAGTTATGGGATAGGGCGGAGGTGGGGGGGCTGTAAAATAAAAAATATAGTTAATAATAAACATTGTCATTATACTTACAGGTCCCGCGATGCGTCCTGCAACCTGTCTCCTGGCTGCTTCTGCTTTCGGGTCTGATCATTGCTGTGTGTGCCCCCGGGTAACCACGCCACTGACTTACAGGACCTTCCATGACGTCATAGCCATGTGACCAATCTGGTGTGAATATTATACAGACATTGGTTTACATGCTGGTCACATGGCTATGACGTCACGGAAGGTCCTGTAACCCATGAGGTAACACTATACCTGACCGGCCTCAGCTGTTGACTGACAGTTGATTGACTGTTGTTTGACTGCTTTCAGCTGAGTCTGTGTGAGCAGACCTGTGTTTGTCTCCTTGCTCAGATGTAGGAGAGCTGAAGATGCTCACCCGCCTTTGGACTACATTAGAGGGGTTTTCTGGGTAATAAAGATGGAGTCCTAAATGTCTTCTGTATTATTTCTAATAAAATATATTGTCTCTGTGTTGTTGTTTTACTTTACTTCTAAAATAATAGACTGTCACAGATGCTGTCACAGAGTGGACATCTGTGATTGGATGCTGGAGTAACCTGAAACCAGCCCAAATGTTCTAGCATCTAGAATGTATGGGCAGATTCCAGGTTACTTCAACAGCCAATCACAGATGCCCATTCTGCATGACAGTGTCTGTGATTGGATGCTGGAGTAACCTGAAACCAGCCTATGAATTCAAGCATCTATAATGTATGGGCAGATTCCAGGTTACTCCAACAGCCAATCACAGATGCCCATTCTGCGTGACAGCGTCTGTGATTGGCTGTTGGGTCCTCACACATATAGTAGTGTAAAAGTAAATTAAAAAGGTAAAAAAATGAATTTTTTATTCTCAGCGCAGATAAAGCATAAGGCTACGGGCTGCCTCCCCCATCTGCCTAACTTTACCTTGGCTGGTAATCAAAATACAGGAAGTCCACTCATTTTTTTTTAACTATTCACAAAAATAATTTTAAAAAAATGGGTGGACTCCTGTAGTATTTTGATCACCAGTCAGTTAAAACCAGGCAGATGGGGGCTGGGATTCTCCGCAGCCCGCAGCCGCCCCTGGAAATGGTGTAATGTTTCTTAGCGCGATTTCCAGGCGCTTTACCCGCCTCGTCCAGTAGTCCTGATGGTGATGGCACACTGGGTAATAAAGGGGTCCATACCAACTTTGTATTCTCAGCTGGTACTAAGCCTGAAATTCATGGTGTCACGCCAAATTAGACATGGCTACCATGAATTTCTAGTACACAGTAAAACAAAAAAACACAACATAGAAAAAAAATTTTCATTAGAAATAAAAAAAACATTTAGAGACTCCATCTTTATTATAAAAAAATCCTTAATCCAACATAATCCACAGGTAGATCATTGTCAGCTCTGCTTCATCGCTCTGTAAAGACAAACATCTCTACAGAGAAAGAAGCAGGGAGAGCATTGTCAGCTCTGCTTAATCGCTCTGTAAAGACAAACATCTCTACAGAGCGAGAAGCAGGGAGAGCATTGTCAGCTCTGCTACATCTCTCTGTAAAGACAAACGTCTCTACAGAGCGAGAAGCAGGGAAAGCATTGTCAGCTCTGCTTCATCGCTCTGTAAAGAGAAACACCTCTGCAGAGAGAGAAGCAGAGAGAGCAATGGCAGCTCTGCTTGATCGCTCTGCAAAGACAAGCCTCTCTACAGAGAGAGAAGCAGGCTGACACTGAGAGTAAGATTCCACTTGCGTATGACTCCTGTGAGTCTCACATTGCATCACCCCGCATGCCCTGACACTCTCCTGACAAGAGCGCCTCAGCAGCCGACTCACTTCTGTCAGGAGAGTGTGCACCGTGCCGGGTGATGCGTGCAAGACTCGCACAGTGAGTCAAAGTTCAATCAAGTCCATGGCAGCCATGGACTCGGGTAAACCCTGACGTCACCGTGAACATAACCGAAAACAGCCAAAGACTGCTGAGTGACGAGCACTGCAGTGAATACCACTGGAAGTTAACAGAACCTTCCATGATGTGATAGCGTTGTGACCAGTCTGTAAGCCAATGTCTGTATAACATTCACACCAGACTGGTCACATGGCTATGACATTATGGAAGGTCCTGTAGTAAGTGGTGGTTACCTAGGGGTACAGCAATGATCAGACGAAGAAGCAGAAGTGGCCGGGAGAGAGTCTGCAGGATGCATCGCGGGACCTCTAAGTATAATCATAATGTTTTTTAATAATGTGCTTGTTTTTAAAGCCCCTGGACCTGAACTGTAATACGGGCTGTTCAGGAAAGCTTGTAATCGGGATCGTATGCACTAAGACCATGTGTTCAGTCCGGACCCTAAATTTTCCAGTTCAGGTTCGCCCACCACTACATACCAGGGCTTGTTTCTTTGTACGATTTGTACTTTTGAATCACACAATTCATTTTATAAGATGATTTAATGAAAAGCAGAAAAACATCCAAAAAAGGGGCAAAATAGCATAAAAAGTGCAATTCTGCTCTTCCTTATTTATTTTTTTTGTTTTGTTTTGGCATCATGATTCTCCAGGTCTATTTACTACACAGATGTCAACACATGTATTGTTTTTGTTTGATTTAAGTGATGGAAAATAATTCTGAACTTTACTTTTTGAGAACCTTAACCATTATAATTTTCGGGATACGGAGCTGTGTGAGGACTTGTTTTTTGCTCCTTGAGACAATGATTGTATTGTCATCATTTTGAAGTGAATACAATGTTTTGATCGTTTGTTATTACATTTTTTTCTGTAGTTTCCATAAAACCACAGATCTGGCATTTGGTATTTTTTTCATTGCTCTATTTACCGATTGGGTTAATTTATTTAAGATTTTGATAAATCGGATAGTTACGTATTCAGCAATGCCAAATATATGTATTTTTTTTATTTCCTTTTACGAGTGGCTGCTGATAAGTCTTTGGCTTTACCCTGAAAGAAACGAAATAGGATGATGAAACTTTCCATTTATTCCACACACTCTCCACTGATGACATCACACTTCTTAAATCGGGAGTCCAAGTTCTGTAAGCCTAGCAAAAAGAAGGATTTCCGTTGTGCCTCAAACCCGGCATCTGTAGAAGCCATGGCATCAGAAATGGTGTGAAATTTGGTACCCTTGAGGTGTTTCTTCAGGTTTGGAAACACATGATAGTCGGAGGGAGCTAGATCTGGTGAATAAGATGCGTGGTCAACCAGCTGGAAGCCCGGCTCTGCCAGTTTTGGCATGGTCGCTTGTGCAGTATGAGCAGAGGCATTGTCTTGCAGGAACAAGATTCCTTTTGGCCTTCAGAGCTGCCTTCAATTGGTCCAAAAGTTCATTGTAATACCTTGCATTGATGGTGGAACCCTTTTGAAGCTAGTCCACTAGCAGCATGTTCTCCTTATCCCAGAACACAGACGTCATCACCTTAGTGGCTGATTTTTGTACCCTTCTTTGGACGAGGAGAACCACTGTGCCTCCACTCTTTTGACTGCTCCTTGTTTTCAGGGTCATACAAATAAATACAGGTCTCATCCATAGTGACTAGTTTTTTACAGGAAGTTCTTATCAGTCCGGAAACGCTGACAAATGGAGCGGGAAGTTTTCACTCGCTGCTTCTCTGATCTGTGTTAGACATTTGGGGGCCCACTTTGCAGAAGCTTCCTCATGTCCAAATGTTCATGGATAATGACACAAACACGTTCACGGGAAATCCCCATGATGTCTGCTATTGCTTTAGCTGAAATTCGTGGATTCTCCAGTGTGAGGTTGTGCACAGCATCGACGCTCTCCGGAACAACAACCACTCTCGGGCGTCCAAGACATTCCTCATCATTGGGGCTAAAGTGGCCTGTTTTAAATTTGACAACCCAGTTCTTAACTGTGGAATATGAAGGGCATTGATCCCCCAATGTCTGTGACATATCACCATGAATAACCGCCGCGGACTTTCCTTGCAGAAACAAGAATTTTATCCCTCCTCTGCTCTCAGTTGTGTGAATATCCTATTAGATTCCGCCATTTTGTTTTCCCGCGTGCGTAGAACACTGTTGACATAACCAACAAACACAAAATTTTGAAAACATATATTAGACACATAAGGCTTTCATGTGATGTAACATTCGTTACCATAGAAACATAAAAAAGATCACAAAGCCAAAGACTTATCAGCAGCCCGTCGTATATATTTTTTTGTTTTTAAAACATATTTTTCTACTTTTCATTTCGTGTGCTGCTATGTATAGTAAAAATAACAGTCTCTTATGAATACCAGCCACGGTCTGGTTTCACAGGTATACTGTGATGACAGACATAGGGTCTATAGCAGACCCCTGGCTGGCGTGACAACCTATAGGTATCCTGCGATCGTATCATGGCAGCAACAATGAGGGGTCAGAATAGCGTGTTTTCCTGGTGTAAGGTGATTCCCTGCAGGGTATATAATAAAAAATAAACACGCGGCACCAATCTCAGTGCGTTATCAAAGCGACTCTCTGGTGCCCTTT
Source organism: Anomaloglossus baeobatrachus (assembly GCF_048569485.1). Taxonomy (NCBI): domain Eukaryota; kingdom Metazoa; phylum Chordata; class Amphibia; order Anura; family Aromobatidae; genus Anomaloglossus; species Anomaloglossus baeobatrachus. The sequence continues at coordinate 696,410,500 of NC_134355.1, forward strand.
GAATGAAGTTTTGTGTACTCACCTTTTGCCACAAAGCTTCAAGCATATATGATTTTTCCAAAGCCTCTTCATGCTTCTAATGTTTATCCATGTCTGCTGCTTGCCTTGAATAGATCCTGTGTTTCATCCAGCCACGGATTCCCACAGGTGAAAAGGTTAAAAATTGAGTGAATCAATTCGATAGTGGCCGCGCTCCCCATAGTGATGATTTTGAAATCTCTTGTCCACAATTGGAATTTATTGTTCAAAAAAACATTAAACATATGGAAATAAAAAGATACAACGCGTTTCGGCGGAAACAACCGCCTTCCTCAGGTATCAGTGATACCTGAGGAAGGTGATTGTTTCCACCGAAACGTGTTGTATCTGTTTTTTATTTCCGTATGTTTAATGTTTTTTGAACAATAAATTCCAATTGTGCTCTCCTGGTGTTAGAGTAAGGGGCACTTTACACGCAGCGATATCGCTATCGATTTCATTAGCGAGCGTACCCGCCCCCATCGGTTGTGCGTCACAGGCAAATCGCTGCCCGTGGCGCACAACATCGCTTATAGCCGTCACACATACTTACCTTCCCTGCGACGTCGCTGTGGCCGGTGAACCACCTCCTTTCTAAGGGGGCGGTTCATGTGGCGTCACTAAGCGGCCGCCCAATAGAAGCGGAGGGGCGGAGATGAGCGGGACGAACATCCCGCCCACCTCCTTCCTTCCTCATTGCGGATGGCCGCAGGTAAGGAGATGTTCCTCGTTCCTGTGGTGTCACACATAGCGATGTGTGCTGCCGCAGTAACGACGAACAACCTGTGTCCTGCAACAGCAACAATAATCGGGAAAGGAACAACGCGTCAACGATCAACGATTAGGTGAGTATTTTTGATCTTTAACGGTCGTTCGTGCGTTTCACACGCAACGACGTCGCTAACGAGGCCGGTGTGCGTCACGAATTCCGTGACCCAAACGGCATCTTGTTAGTGATGTCATTGCGTGTAAAGCGGCCTTTACTGTAGAGAGTTGGCGTACACAAGGTGCAAGCGGAAAGAGGTCCTTAGCCCCTGGCTCACTTGTGTAGAAATATCACTGTAAATTGTTGTTTTAAATGCAAATATTTTCATTTCAATCCACATTTGAGTCAAACAGACATTTGTTTAAAGAGATTTTGGCAGGTGCAGGGTAATAGAGTGACAGTGGCGTCATATGCAACATTTTCACCTTACTCCGGGTCTTAGGGGCACTTTGCACACTACGACATCGCAGGTGCGATATTGGTGGGGTCAGATTGAAAGTGACGCACTTCCGGCATCGCAGGCGATATCGTAGTGTGTAAAGCCTTTTTGATACGATTAACGAGCGCAAAATCGTCGCAATCGTATCATCGGTGCAGCGTCGGTCATTTCCATAATTTGGAAATGACCGATGTTACGATGTTGTTCCTCGCTCCAGCGGCAGCGCACATTGCTGTGTATGAAGCCGCAGGAGCAAGGAACATCTCCTACCTGCATCCTGCGGCTCACGCCAGCTATGCGGAAGGAAGAAGGTGGGCAGGATGTTTACGTCCCTCTCATCTCCGCCCCTCCGCTTCTATTGGCCGCCTGCCGTGTGACGTCGCTATGACGCCACACGACCCGCCCCCTTAATAAGGAGGCGGGTCCCCAGCCAGAGCGACGTCGCAGGGCAGGTGAGTCCATGTGAAGCTGCCGTAGCGATAATGTTCGCTACGCCAGCAATCACAAGATATCGCAGCTGCGACGGGGGCGGGGACTATCGCGCTCGACATCGCAAGCATCGGCTTGCGATGTCGCAGCGTGCAAAGTGCCCCTTATTCATACAGTCATGCTGAAGGAAGGAGATGAACAGTGAGGCATGAGCATGCTCGCCAGTGCTCGATACTTGATCTAGAATCGCTGTTGGTTGAGTTCCATGCTTGTGTCCCGTCCTGCCTGTTTAGCCTCTTTAGACAGCCAATCAACATGCAGGGATTACTAAACTGGTGTGTATACACACAAAAAGGAGTACGATTTCCATAAAATATAATAATCTTTATTAGAAAAATAGAGTAAAAACACTAGTACATACACAATAGTATTACATCAATTGTGAGGATAAAGGAGGACCTCTACCAAAACATCACCCCCCACACAGAAGTGTGTGTGTGTGCTCAATAAGAGCATATAATAATGCCTGTGACAACCATGCAGACAGAAAAAGTAAACATGTCCTAGAACCCGATAGTAAACTGCTGCATTGATTGCACAGAGGCTCCAGAACTTGGCCAAGGTAAATACCTATATACCAATCATAAGAATAACACCAGATGGAGTAATTAATATAACTTACCCATGCAGGGACAGAAGGAGCACACGAGCACACACAGTGGGGGGAAGAGGAACCGCACACACACTTCTGTGTGGGGGGTGATGTTTGGTAGAGGTCCTCCTTTATCCTCACGATTGATGTAATACTATTGTGTATGTACTAGTGTTTTTACTCTATTTTTCTAATAAAGATTATTATATTTTATGGAAATCGTACTCCTTTTTGTGTGTATACACACCAGTTTACTAGTCTTTATGATGGAGTTTTTCCAGACATTTAATCCTACTTTAAGGGCAATATAAGAGATCTTTGGGGATTGACATAATGATTTTACAGCCCTTCTCCCTTTGGTCTTTGGTCTTTTTTGTATCAACATGCAGGGATTGCCTGCCATACACGGTAATGCTGTAGCCATGCTGACTATTGGCGTTACTGTGACGGCCACATTGTGTCATCAGGTTTCACCTATGACCCGGGCCATGATATTCTTCACACTGCCGTTCAGGAGGGCTTAGATTAGAGCAGGCATGTAGGCCAGGCTTATTCCCTTACAGTCCTTCTATATTTACACTATTGTTATAAAAACAATGTCCTTTTCAGGGCTATGTACTGTCCTTGATTCTAGTAAAACTACTGTTACCTGCATTAAGGGATAGCTGGTGGAGGAGGGATAGTTTTGGATTAGAAGCATATACTCAAGTTTGAAAGCCTTAAGGGGGCTTTACACGGTAGCGATATCGCTAGCAACTTGTAGCGATAGCGAGCGTGTAAGTACCCGCCCCCACCGCGCATGCGATTGTTTGTGATCGCTGCCGTAGCGAACATTATCGCTACGGCAGCGTCACACGCACTTACCTTGGCGGCGGCGTCGCTGTGACTGCCGAACAATCCCTCCTTCAAGGGGGAGGGACGTTCGAAATCACAGCGACGTCCCCGCAACGTCACTAAGCGGCCGGCAAATCAAAGCGGAGGGGCGGAGATGAGCAGGACGTAACATCCCGCCCACCTCCTTCCTTCCGCATTGTGGCTGACGGCAGGTAAGGATACGTTCCTCGCTCCTACGGTGTCACACATAGCGATGTGCACTGCCGCATGAGCGATGAACCACCTGGATAATCAACCATTACCGATTTTTGAGTTTGGGACGACCTCTCCATGGTGAACGATTTTCACAATTTTTGAGGTCGTTTAAGGTCGCTGGTAAGTATTACACGCTGCGATATCGTTAATGACGCCGGATGTGCGTCACTAACAACTTGACCCCGGCGACAAAACATTAACGATATCGTAGCGTGTAAAGCCCCCTTTACTCCATTATTACTGACTGACAATAAAACATACAAAACCGAAGTTAAAATTGGATTTTTACAGGAAAAAAATCTTAAGAAACATTTTTTTCTGTATAGCAGCTTGTAAATAAGGCAAAAATAAAAAAAAATAAAAAAAACACTTTGGTCATCCCTTAATAGCCGGGCCATCTCTCACCATATTTCCCTATCGCCTAAGTGTAAACATGCCCCGGGTGATAGCCATGGGCAAGTGCTATATATTTGGCAACCCTGCACACTAAAGAAAATTGAAAGCTTTGGGTATGTGTACTGGTAGTGTAACTTGGAGTACCTTCAATCCAGTTCTATAAGGCTCCTTACCAGATCCAAGGGACTTCAAAATAAGGATGTCAGAGACATTCACATATAATTGTATCTCTTGTATAAATCAGGTATATTTCGCTGAGTATCCTGCACCCACAGCCACCGATAGTGGTCCTTTACGAGGGTTGCTTTTAGAGCCGCTTTCCTCTTTCTTGTGGTCTCAGCTGGACAGCAACTTCATTTCACCGGGTTCCCCGCCACTTGCATTCACTGGACTCACTATGTTCTTGGCTTCTTTCCCACAAGTCTCCTGCAACTTGCCTGCCAATGTTACCACTGTTGCTCCAACAGGTTCCCTTTAACCCCTTCAGCCCCCGGGCACTTTCCGTTTTTGCGTTTTTGTTTTTTGCTCCCCTTCTTCCGAGAGCCGCAACTTTTTTACTTTTCTGTTAATCTTTCCATATGAGGGCTTGTTTTTTGCGGGACAAGTTGTACTTTTAAATGAAACCATAGGTTTTACCATATAGTGTACTGGATAACAGCAAAAAAATTCCAAGTGTGGAAAAATTGCAAAAAAAGTGTGCTCGCACAATAGTTTTTGGGATGTTTTATTCACCGTGTTCACTATATGGTAAAACTGATGTGTCATTGTGGTGCCCCAGGTCGGTGCGAGTTTGTAGACACCAAACATGAATAGGTTTACTCGTATCTAAGGGGTTAAAAAGAATTCACAAGTTTGTCCAATAAAAGTGGTGCGCGTTTTGCGCCATTTTCCGAAACACGTAGCGTTCTCATTTTTCGGGATCTATAGCTCAGTGACAGCTTATTTTTTGCGTCTCGAGCTGACATTTCTAATGGTACCATTTTTGCGCAGATGCTACGTTTTGAGCGCCTGTTATTGCATTTTGCGTAAAACATGCGGCGACCAAAAAACGTAATTTTGGCGTTTGGAATTTTTTTGCCACTACACCGTTTACCAATCAGATTAATTGATTTTATATTTTGATCGGGCATTTCTGAACGCAGCGATACCAAATATGTGTATATTTTATTTTTTTTTAACCCTTTAATTTTCAATGGGGTGAAAGGGGGGTGATTTGAACCTTTAGGGATTTTTTTTATTTTTTAAAACTTTTTTTTTTTTTATTATTTTACAAGTCCCTCTAGGGGGCTATAGCGATCAGCAATCCGATCGCTCTGATCTATCTGCTGATCACAGCTATACAGCTGTAAACAGCAGATACGGTCACTTCCTGTTTCATTTGGCTCCGGGCCGAGTGAAAACGAAAGTGAAACGTCATAGCTGCAGGCGTCATCACATGACCCTGTGCTACTATGGCAACCACCGAAAGTCACGTGATCACGTACGTGACTTCCGGTGGGGGCGGCGGTAAGTAAATATCATGGGCGTGCGCATATAGATCTCGCTGCCAGACTTTGGCAGCGAGATTTAAGGGGTTAAATGTTGCGAGTGGAAGCGATTCCACTTGCAACATGCAGGCACACATGTCAGCTGTTGAAAACAGCTAATATGTGTGCCGATCGGCACCGCCTGCCTGCGGCAGGGGGCGGGGCTTAACGTGACATGCTCCATGACGGATAGATCCGTCAAAGGTCGTGAAGGGGTTAATGGTTTCTTGGTGTTTCTGTGCTATTTGCTTCACGGACTCCCCGGTCACTGAAACCAGCCACCTGGGGGGCGGGTTCCACCTGGGGTAGATATAGGCGCAACACACTCACATCAAAAACAGAGCAGTCGGGACCATAGTTCTGACAGGAAATCTCTGGAAAACTTGTACTTTACTACACTCAGGGCTTGGAGCCGGAGCTCTGCCAGGGTACCTAACTACTGAGGGGGACATCCTAGAAATAGGACACTCTCTCTCTCCTTCTCTCTTCAAACACCGGTGGTGGCCCCTTACTTGCCTGGGATTGACCGAAGCCCATCATGGCAGTGACCAGTACTACTGGGCTGGCAGCTGAAGTTGTGAGTAAACTACACCTTGAACCCGCAAAGACTGTGTTGGCTTGTCCTTACCGGTGTTGCCGCCCAATGCTTAGGCGCCAATTACCATTACCTCCCTTCTCCATCCACCTGGGGCCCGCTCCGCCTATGGGGAGCAACACCATCCCGGCTGCCATAACACCTGCCTCAGCGAGGAATTCTACAGCAGCGGCTACTTCCTAGCTGCATACCACAGGTGGCATCACGAAAAAATCCCCCAAATACCCCGTTTCCCCCACCATTTACTGTAAGCCTCGGGGCAACGGAACCAGGCAAGGCCACCCATGACATCGCCTGACCAAACCTGAAACGACCCAGTAATGAGTAGGTTAACCACCTGCCCCGTGGGGCGCTACAAAGGTAATTTTGTTGTTTTCCATCTGAGGGCACATTATCCAGGGGTTTTACCAGATGAATATTTTGCAGCTGTTTCTGCCATCTCTATATATCTATATCTCTGTTTACTTGGCAATTTTTGTATTATCCAGATGCCCACATCGATGTGCAGCGTGAGTTGCCCTCCTGGATACCAAAAAATGCCACTGAAAGGTTTTCAGGAATGTTGCTACGACTGTGCCCCGTGTCCAGAACGAGAGATCGCTAATAAGACCGGTTTGTATCTCACGATGATAAACTATTTACCGTATCTCAAGTAACTAGTTATGAAGTTTTTATCATGGAGGACGTCTCTCTTATTAATCATAAATGTAGAGCGATACACTTTGATGAAATTTACTAAGAGGAGTGTCAGGCCGTATTCATACGTTGCGGCTGCGGTGCAATTATTTGCCACAATCTCAGTAAATCTACAACTTTTTGTTGTTCCATGGTTGCAGCAAAATCAGGAACAAGGTCACAACTCATGAAAGAGGCCTTAAAATCTCCCTTTCAGTATAAATTCACTGACAGATTCTTAGAAAGCTCAGCCTAAAAAAGCCAAATGGTGCTACATTTTTTAATAAACCTACAATGAATGCATTTAAGCAAAAAAAAAATGTCCCCCCAGTCACCTGTCCATATTCTTAAAAGAACGTAATGGGGTAAGACTGAGAGAAATGGAGAGTTTGACTTTGGGCTAGTATGTAGTAACTTGGATGGTAGCCGGGCTAAGGACATAGGGGTGTCTAAGCGGGTACATCAGAACCAAAAACATAACCTTTTTAATTGAATAGTTAATACAGCTCCCAAAAAGGTCCGTTTTATCTAAAATGATTATAAACAGAATCACATGAAGGGCTGGGTTCGAGTCATGGACAATCGTGGAAGTCACTGCTCGATACTCGAATCCCTGCCCCGGGCTTTGTGGTACTTTTCAGCTTTAAAAATGTAGGGATTGCGTGCCAGTCAAGGTAATACCGTAGCCATGTTGGCTATTGGCAATGCTCAGATTGGCCGGATGCATAGCATCATCAGGTCTATATAAGTCCCGGTATTATGCATCTTGGCTCACTCTACCCCGGAAACAGTGTAGGGGTATCTGCTAGAGAAGGGATTATACCGCTAGAGTCCTTGCTAAATCCAAAAGTTCTTTTCAGGGCTTAGTATACTCTATTCTATTCTCTAATAATGCTCCTCCTAGCTGCATTTAGTGTAGTGCTAGCTATTCTATCGAGACTTAAGGGGGCTTTACACGGCAGCAATATCTCTAGCAATTTCTAGCGATAGCGAGCGTGTAAGTACCCGCCCCCGTCGTGCATGCGATTGTGATCGCTGCCGTAGCGAACATTATCGCTACGCAGCGTCACACATACTTACCTGGTCGTCGGCATCGCTGTGACTGCTGAACAATCCCTCCTTCAAGGGGGAGGGATGTTCGGCATCACAGCGACGTCACCGCAACGTCACTAAGCGGACGGCCAATCAAAGCGGGGGGGCGGAGATGAGCAGGACGTAACATCCCGCCCACCTTCTTCCTTCCTCGTTGTGGCCGGCGGCAGGTAAGGAGATGTTCCTCGCTCCTGCGGTGTCTCACATAGCGATGTATGCTGCCGCATGAGCGATGAACCACCTGGATAAACAACCCTTACCGATTTTTGAGTTTGGGACGACCTCTCCATGGTGAACGATTTTCACCATTTTTGAGGTCGCTTAAGGTCGCTGGTCAGTGTCACACGCTGCGATATCGTTAATGACGCCGGATGTGCGTCACTAAGAACTTGACCCTGGCGACCAAACATTAACGATATCGTAGCATGTAAAACCCCCTTTAGGCTTGTGGGTCCTAGTTCAATCAGGGTTCCTTTGTGAGGCAGTGGCTTTCGATAGCCGGTAGAGTGAGGCAGTGACAAAGGTTCTTGTTCACACCAAACAGTCTTTTATTCACACAACAGAAATGTTACCATCCTGGAAACCCAGAGCGCTTCCGGTTCCCGTTTATAATGTCCAACAAATATCTCGGTTGAAACCTGCACAGCTGTAGAAATTTTGGGTGCAGGGTCTTTATTCCAGTGTTTGCTTGACTTCTGCACCTCTGAAGGAATGTCAGGTGCAGTGTCCGCTTAGGCTATGTGCGCACGCTGCGTTCTGGCTTGACAAATAAACTGCAGCGTTTTGACAACTGTAGGCATTGCGTTTGACAAACAAAATGCATCCAAAGCGCATGCATTTTGGATGCATTTTGAATGCGCTTTGAATGCATTTTGGATGCATTTTTGACAGTGCGGTTCCATTCGGCTGTGCTACATCCCTACATCCTCATAGAGCATTGCAGGCTGTGAGACAGAGCCGCGGGATGAGAATAAACTCGGATGAACTGAGCATCACGCTGATCTGTCTCTGTGTCACAGCCTGATTTACGGTCACGCATGAAGGACTCACCTGTGACTGCAAATCACCTGAGTGACTGAAGTGAGTCACGTGATCAGCTGTGCTGTCCCTCAGGTTACCCGTGGCCAGTTGGAGACCGCAACTCACCTGAGTGAGGGCACCGCTGATCACGGGGCTCACTTCAGTCACTCAGGCGACTTTCTGTCACAGTTGGAAGACTCCAGCTGTGGCCACCCACGGGTCACCTGAGTGACTGAAGTGAGCAGCGCGATCAGCGGTGCCATCACTCTGGTTACCCATGGCCACAGCTAATGTCCTCCACCTGAGACAGTTGGAGGATCCAGCTGTAGCCGTGGGGAACCTGAGTGACTTCACCACTGACAGCATGACTCACTTCAGTTGCTCCATGGAGCTGACAGAGAGCGGTCATGCTCTATGGTCGCTCGCTGTCAGCTTCCGATGTAGCAGAGCTGAAAGCGTCGTGGGATTTCATGTGGATTACGTGAGACCTGGAAGGGTGTTTGGGGATTAATAAAGTAATGAAAGAGGGAGTTTTTTTGTGTTTTATTTCAAATAGAGGAATTTTTGGGTGTATGTGTTTATTTACTTTCCCTTAAAGCTTAGTGATGATGGGGTGTCTCATTGACGCCTGCCATGACTAAGCTAGGACATATTGGCAACTATGGGCTGCTGCCATTAACTCCTTATTACCCTGATTGCCACCGCACCAGGGCAATCGGGATGAGCCGGGTAGAATCCCGGGACTGTCGCATCTAATGCGGCATTTCCAGGTGGCTGCTGGCTGATATTTTTAGGCTGGGGGGCTCCCCATAATATGTGACTCCCCATCGTGAGAATACCAGCCCTCAGCTGTGTGGCTTTACCCTGGCTGGTATCAAAATTTGGGAGGACAGCACGCCATTTTTTCAAAATTATTTTTTTTTACTGCATGATATAGACCCGCCCACCGGCGGCTGTGATTGGTTGCAGTCAGACAGCTGTCACTCAGTGTGGGGGCTCGTCTGAATTCAACCAATCATAGGCGCTGGTGGGCGGGGGAAGCAGTGAAAACGAGGAATAATGAGAGGCCGACATTTTCAGAAGCTGGAGAAGTCGCCAGAGCAGTGTGACACCTGTGCAGTGCCACACCGGTGATCGGTGAGTATGAAGGAGAGAGATTGATAGGTGTGGGAGAGAGAGATCGGTGTGAGAGAGAGATCAGTGTGGAAGAGAGAGAGATCGGTGAGAAAGATTGGTGAGAGAGAGAGAGAGTGATGAGAGAGAGATCGATAAGAGAGAGAGAGATCGGTGAGAGAGAGATCGGTGAGACAGAGAGATCGATGAGAGAGAGAGATCGGTGAGAGAGATCGATAAGAGAGAGAGAGATCGATAAGAGAGAGAGAGATCGGTGAGAGAGAGATCGGTGAGAGAGAGAGATCAGTGTGAGAGAGAGAGAGAGGTGGGAGAGAATGCTCAGTGAGAGAGAGATTGGTGAGAGAGAGATCGGTGGGAGAGAGAGATCGGTGGGAGAGAGAGATCGGTGAGAAAGATTGGTGAGAGAGAGCGAGAGAGAGTGATGAGAGAGAGATCGATAAGAGAAAAGAGAGGTCGGTGAGAGAGAGAGATCGGTGAGAGAGAGAGAGATCGGTGGGAGAGAGAGATCGGTGTGAGAGAGAGATCACTGGGAGAGAGAGATCGGTGTGGGAGAGAGAGATCGCTGTGAGAGAGATCGGTGTGGGAGAGAGAGATCGGTGTGGGAGAGAGAGATCGGTGTGGGAGAGAGAGAGAGATGTGGGAGAGAGAGATCGGTGTGGGAGAGAGAGATCGGTGAGAGCGAGAGATCGGTGAGAGAGAGAGAGATCAGTGAGAGAGCGAGATCGGTCGGAGAGAGCGAGATCAGTGGGAGAGAGCAATCGGTGAGAGAGAGATCGGTGTGAAAGAGTGATCGGTGTGAAAGAGAGATCGGTGTGAGAGAGAGATCGGTGTGAGAGAGAGATCAATGTGAGTGAGAGATCGGTGTGAGAGAGAGATCGGTGTGAGAGAGCGATCGGTGGGAGAGAGAGATTGGTGTGAGAGAGAGATCGATGAGAGAGAGACATCAGTATGAGATATCGGTGTGAGAGAGAGAGATCGGTGTGAGGGAGAGAAATCGGTGTGAGAGAGAGATCAGTGTGAGAGACAGAGAGATCGGTGAGAGAGAGAGATCGGTGTGGGAGAGAGAGTTTGGTGTGAGAGAGAGATCGGTGTGAGAGAGAGATTGGTGTGAGAGAGAGATCGGTGTGAGAGAGATCGGTGTGAGAGAGATCGGTGTGAGAGAGATCGGTGTGAGAGAGATCGGTGTGAGAAAGAGATTGGTGTGAAAGAGAGATCGGTGAGAGAGAGAGAGATTGGTGTGAGAGAGAGATCGGTGAGAGAGAGAGATTTGTGAGAGAGATTTGTGAGAGAGAGAGATATGTGAGAGAGAGAGATCGGTGTGAGAGAGAGATTGATGTGAGAGAGAGATTGATGTGAGAGAGAGATCGGTGAGAGAGCGAGAGATCGGTGTGAGAGAGATCAGTGTGAGAGAGATCGGTGTGAGAGAGAGATCGGTCTGAGAGAGAGATCGGTGTGAGAGAGATAGCGGTGTGAGAGAGAGATCGGTGTGAGAGAGAGATCGGTGTGAGAGAGAGATCGGTGTGCGAGAGAGATCGGTGTGCGAGAGAGATCAGTGTGAGAGAGAGATCGGTTTGAGAGAGAGATCGGTTTGAGAGAGAGATCGGTTTGAGAGAGAGATCGGTGTGAGAGAGAGAGATCGGTGAGAGAGAGATCGGTGAGAGAGAAATAAGTGTGGGAGAGAGAGATCAGTGTGAGAGAGAGAGATCGGTGAGAGAGAGAGATCGGTGAGAGAGAGATCGGTGTGAGAGAGATCGGTGAGAGAGAGAGATCGGTGAGAGAGAGATCGGTGTGAGAGAGATCGGTGAGAGAGAGAGATCGGTGAGAGAGAGATCGGTGAGAGAGAGATCAGTGTGAGAGAGAGATCAGTGTGAAAGAGAGATAAGTGTGTGAGAGAGAGATAAGTGTGAGAGAGAGATAAGTGTGTGAGAGAGAGATCGGTGAGAGAGAGAGATCGGTGTGAGAGAGAGATCGGTGTGAGAGAGAGATCGGTGTGAGAGAGAGAGAGAGATCGGTGAGAGAGAGAGAGATCAGTGTGAGAGAGAAATAAGTGTGAGAGAGAGATAAGTGTGAGAGAGAGAGATCGGTGTGAGAGAGAGATCGGTGTGAGAGAGAGATCGGTGTGAGAGAGAGATCGGTGTGAGAGAGAGATCGGTGTGAGAGAGATCGGTGAGAGAGAGAGAGATCGGTGAGAGAGAGAGATCGGTGTGAGAGAGAGATCGGTGAGAGAGAGAGATCGGTGAGAGAGAGAGATCGGTGTGAGAGAGAGAGATCGGTGTGAGAGAGAGATCGGTGTGAGAGAGAGAGATCGGTGTGAGAGAGAGAGATCGGTGAGAGAGAGGATTATCGCCTTCCTCACCCAGGGTGACGTCCTCAGCAGAAGCCAAGCTGGGTTCATGCCAAACCACCGCACCACGGACCACATTTACACCCTGCAAAGCCTCATCAAGACCCACGTCCACGACAAAAAACAGGGGAAAATATTTGCATGTTTCGTGGACTTCAAAAAGGCCTTTGACTCAGTGTGGCATCCAGGCCTGTTCCTGAAACTCCTGGAGAGCGGAATAGGTGGCAGGACCTACGACGTGATCAAGAGCTCATACACTGAGAACCGGTGCAGCGTGAAGGTGAACGGAAAGAGGACGGCTTTCTTCCGACAGGGCCGTGGGGTCAGACAGGGCTGCAGCCTGAGTCCAACTCTATTCAACATCTATATAAATGGACTAGCAACAGCTCTAGAGTCCTCCCCCACTCCAGGCCTCAGTCTGCATGACCGAGAGGTGAAGTTCCTGCTGTACGCAGATGACCTCCTGCTACTCTCCCCAACTGAAAGAGGCCTCCAAGATAGCCTGGCAGTACTGGAAACATTCAGCACCACATGGGCGCTTCCCATCAACCAAAAGAAGACCAAAGTCATGGTGTTTCAGAAGAGGAACCAGAACAAAATAAACACTCCGTCCTTCACATTAAATGGCTCCACGCTGGAGAACACCAGCAGCTACACCTACCTCGGTCTGGAGCTAAGCAATAACGGGAGCCTCAAGCAAGCAGCAGAAGCCCTGAAAGGAAAAGCATGCAGAACCTTCTATGCCATCAGAAGACAACTGTACCACCTCAAACCACCTGTGAGAGTCTGGCTCAAGATATTTGACAGCGTCATCACCCCTATACTGCTATATGGCAGCGAGGTATGGGGCCCAGTGACCTACCCAGACCACACAAAGTGGGATTCCAGCCCTACCGAAGTCTTCCACATGGAGTTCTGTAAATATCTCCTCCAAGTCCATCGCAGCACCTCAAACATAGCCTGTAGGGCAGAGCTGGGCCGATTCCCCTTATGGTTCACTATACACAAGAGGGCGCTATCACACCAGGCACACACACAGAACAGCAACCCCAGCTCCTACCATCATAAAGCCCTGCTGAGCCGGAGCCCAGAGCAAGCCAGGAACCCCGGCAGCCAGTCCAGCCAAAGTCAGCAACACCCCCTGACAAAAGCCCAAATAAAAGAGATCTCAGAGAGCTGCAAGATGCAATACATAGAGGACTGGAAGAGTGAATTAGAGAACTCCCAGAAACTCACCATCTACCGGTCACTGCGGAGGGACTACACTCTGGCCCCATATCTGGAAAGGCTACGCCACCCCAAAGACAGGCAGACCCTGAGCCTGTACAGACTGAGTGCCCACAGCCTAGAGGTGGAAACAGGGCGGCACCGACAGACATACAAGCCGCGAGAGAACAGACTGTGCCAGCACTGCCAGCAGGGGGCTCTGGAGGACGAGACGCATTTCCTACTGCACTGTGACAAATACTCAGCAGTGAGGGGCTCCCACTTCCAGAAATTTACCACCCATAGCCCGGGCTTTCCATCCATGGATGAGGACATGAAACTCCGCTTCCTACTGGGGGAAGAGGAATCAATGGTGGAGATCGCCGCCCAATATGTCACCACATGTCATAAGCTGAGGGGAACCTAAGACCCCTAAATGGACTGTCAGAGCCCAAATTGTGCCCCCCAACTCCCCATAACCCTGATCCCCTCCCACCACACTTACTGTATTTCTCTTGCTTTGGCAACACTAATTGTATTTTGGTCCTCCCAATAAAGCATATTTGAATTTGAATTTGAATTTGATAAGTGTGAGAGAGAGAGATCGGTGAGAGAGAGAGATCAGTGTGAGAGAGAGAGATCGGTGAGAGAGAGAGATCAGTGTGGGAGAGAGAGATCGGTGTGAGAGAGAGATCGGTGTGAGAGAGAGAGAGAGATCGGTGAGAGAGAGAGATCAGTGTGAGAGAGAGATAAGTGTGAGAGAGAGATAAGTGTGAGAGAGAGAGATAAGTGTGAGAGAGAGAGATCGGTGAGAGAGAGAGATCGGTGTGAGAGAGAGATCGGTGTGAGAGAGAGATCGGTGTGAGAGAGATCGGTGAGAGAGAGAGAGATCGGTGTGAGAGAGAGATCGGTGAGAGAGATCGGTGTGAGAGAGAGAGATCGGTGAGAGAGAGATCAGTGTGGGAGAGAGAGATCGGTGTGAGAGAGAGATCGGTGTGAGAGAGAGAGAGAGAGATCGGTGAGAGAGAGAGATCAGTGTGAGAGAGAGATCAGTGTGAGAGAGAGATAAGTGTGAGAGAGAGATCAGTGTGAGAGAGAGATAAGTGTGAGAGAGAGATAAGTGTGAGAGAGAGAGATCGGTGTGAGAGAGAGATAAGTGTGAGAGAGAGATAAGTGTGAGAGAGAGATCGGTGTGAGAGAGAGATCGGTGTGAGAGAGAGATCGGTGTGAGAGAGAGATCGGTGAGAGAGAGAGATCGGTGTGAGAGAGAGATCGGTGTGAGAGAGAGATCGGTGAGAGAGAGAGAACGGTGTGAGAGAGAGATCGGTGTGAGAGAGAGATCGGTGTGAGAGAGAGATCGGTGTGAGAGAGAGATCGGTGAGAGAGAGAGAGATCGGTGTGAGAGAGAGAGATCGGTGTGAGAGAGAGATCGGTGTGAGAGAGATCGGTGTGAGAAAGAGATTGGTGTGAAAGAGAGATCGGTGAGAGAGAGAGAGATTGGTGTGAGAGAGAGATCGGTGAGAGAGAGAGATTTGTGAGAGAGATTTGTGAGAGAGAGAGATATGTGAGAGAGAGAGATCGGTGTGAGAGAGAGATTGATGTGAGAGAGAGATTGATGTGAGAGAGAGATCGGTGAGAGAGAGAGAGATCGGTGTGAGAGAGATCAGTGTGAGAGAGATCGGTGTGAGAGAGAGATCGGTCTGAGAGAGAGATCGGTGTGAGAGAGAGAGCGGTGTGAGAGAGAGATCGGTGTGAGAGAGAGATCGGTGTGAGAGAGAGATCGGTGTGCGAGAGAGATCGGTGTGCGAGAGAGATCAGTGTGAGAGAGAGATCGGTTTGAGAGAGAGATCGGTTTGAGAGAGAGATCGGTTTGAGAGAGAGATCGGTGTGAGAGAGAGAGATCGGTGAGAGAGAGATCGGTGAGAGAGAAATAAGTGTGGGAGAGAGAGATCAGTGTGAGAGAGAGAGATCGGTGAGAGAGAGAGATCGGTGAGAGAGAGATCGGTGTGAGAGAGATCGGTGAGAGAGAGAGATCGGTGAGAGAGAGATCGGTGTGAGAGAGATCGGTGAGAGAGAGAGATCGGTGAGAGAGAGATCGGTGAGAGAGAGATCAGTGTGAGAGAGAGATCAGTGTGAAAGAGAGATAAGTGTGTGAGAGAGATCGGTGAGAGAGAGATCGGTGAGAGAGAGATCAGTGTGAGAGAGAGATAAGTGTGAGAGAGAGATAAGTGTGTGAGAGAGAGATCGGTGAGAGAGAGAGATCGGTGTGAGAGAGAGATCGGTGTGAGAGAGAGATCGGTGTGAGAGAGAGAGAGATCGGTGAGAGAGAGAGAGATCAGTGTGAGAGAGAGATAAGTGTGAGAGAGAGATAAGTGTGAGAGAGAGATCGGTGAGAGAGAGAGATCGGTGTGAGAGAGAGATCGGTGTGAGAGAGAGATCGGTGTGAGAGAGAGATCGGTGTGAGAGAGATCGGTGAGAGAGAGAGAGATCGGTGAGAGAGAGAGATCGGTGTGAGAGAGAGATCGGTGAGAGAGAGAGATCGGTGTGAGAGAGAGAGATCGGTGTGAGAGAGAGATCGGTGTGAGAGAGAGAGATCGGTGTGAGAGAGAGAGATCGGTGAGAGAGAGATAAGTGTGAGAGAGAGATAAGTGTGAGAGAGAGAGATAAGTGTGAGAGAGAGAGAGATCGGTGAGAGAGACAGATCGGTGTGAGAGAGAGATTGGTGTGAGAGAGAGAGATCGGTGTGAGAGAGAGATCGGTGTGAGAGAGATCGGTGAGAGAGAGAGAGATCGGTGTGAGAGAGAGATCGGTGAGAGAGATCGGTGTGAGAGAGAGAGATCGGTGAGAGAGAGATCAGTGTGGGAGAGAGAGATCGGTGTGAGAGAGAGATCGGTGTGAGAGAGAGAGAGAGAGATCGGTGAGAGAGAGATCAGTGTGAGAGAGAGATCAGTGTGTGAGAGAGATAAGTGTGAGAGAGAGATAAGTGTGAGAGAGAGAGATCGGTGTGAGAGAGAGATAAGTGTGAGAGAGAGATAAGTGTGAGAGAGAGATCGGTGTGAGAGAGAGATCGGTGTGAGAGAGAGATCGGTGTGAGAGAGAGATCGGTGAGAGAGAGAGATCGGTGTGAGAGAGAGATCGGTGTGAGAGAGAGATCGGTGAGAGAGAGAGATCGGTGTGAGAGAGAGATCGGTGTGAGAGAGAGATCGGTGAGAGAGAGAGAGATCGGTGTGAGAGAGAGAGATCGGTGTGAGAGAGAGATCGGTGTGAGAGAGAGATAAGTGTGAGAGAGAGATAAGTGTGAGAGAGAGATCGGTGTGAGAGAGAGATCGGTGTGGGAGAGAGATCAGTGTGGGAGAGAGAGATCGGTGTGAGAGAGAGATCGGTGAGAGAGAGAGATCGGTGTGAGAGAGAGATCGGTGTGAGAGAGAGATCGGTGAGAGAGAGAGAGAGATTGGTGTGAGAGAGAGAGATCGGTGTGAGAGAGAGAGATCGGTGTGAGAGAGAGATCGGTGTGAGAGAGAGAGATCGGTGTGAGAGAGAGATGGGTGTGAGAGAGAGAGATCGGTGTGAGAGAGAGAGATCAGTGTGAGAGAGAGAGATCGGTGAGAGAGAGATGGGTGTGAGAGAGAGAGATCAGTGTGAGAGAGAGAGATCAGTGTGGGAGAGAGATCAGTGTGGGAGAGAGATCGGTGAGAGAGAGAGATCAGTGTGGGAGAGAGAGATCGGTGTGAGAGAGAGAGATCAGTGTGGGAGAGAGATCGGTGTGAGAGAGAGATCGGTGAGAGAGAGAGATCAGTGTGGGAGAGAGAGATCGGTGTGAGAGAGAGAGATCAGTGTGGGAGAGAGATCGGTGTGAGAGAGAGATCGGTGAGAGAGAGAGATCGGTGTGAGAGAGAGATCGGTGAGAGAGAGATCGGTGAGAGAGAGAGAGATCGGTGAGAGAGAGATCGGTGTGAGAGAGAGATCGGTGTGAGAGAGAGATCGGTGAGAGAGAGAGATCGGTGTGAGAGAGAGATCGGTGAGAGAGAGAGAGATCGGTGAGAGAGAGATCGGTGTGGGAGAGAGATCGGTGTGAGAGAGAGATCGGTGAGAGAGAGAGATCAGTGTGGGAGAGAGAGATCGGTGTGAGAGAGAGAGATCGGTGTGGGAGAGAGATCGGTGAGAGAGAGAGATCGGTGAGAGAGAGAGATCAGTGTGGGAGAGAGAGATCGGTGTGAGAGAGAGAGATCGGTGAGAGAGAGAGATCGGTGTGAGAGAGAGATCGGTGAGAGAGAGATCGGTGAGAGAGAGAGAGATCGGTGAGAGAGAGATCGGTGTGAGAGAGAGATCGGTGTGAGAGAGAGAGATCGGTGAGAGAGAGATCGGTGAGAGAGAGAGATCAGTGTGGGAGAGAGATCAGTGTGGGAGAGAGATCGGTGAGAGAGAGAGATCAGTGTGGGAGAGAGATCAGTGTGGGAGAGAGATCGGTGAGAGAGAGAGATCAGTGTGGGAGAGAGATCAGTGTGGGAGAGAGATCGGTGAGAGAGAGAGATCAGTGTGGGAGAGAGAGATCGGTGTGAGAGAGAGAGATCGGTGTGAGAGAGAGATCGGTGTGAGAGAGAGATCGGTGTGAGAGAGAGGGATCGGTGTGGGAGAGAGATCGGTGTGAGAGAGATCGGTGAGAGAGATCAGTGTGGGAGAGAGAGATCGGTGTGAGAGAGAGAGATCAGTGTGGGAGAGAGATCGGTGTGAGAGAGAGATCGGTGAGAGAGAGAGATCAGTGTGGGAGAGAGATCGGTGTGAGAGAGAGATCGGTGAGAGAGAGAGATCAGTGAGAGAGAGAGATCAGTGTGGGAGAGAGAGATCAGTGTGAGAGAGAGAGATCGGTGTGAGAGAGAGATCGGTGTGAGAGAGAGATCGGTGAGAGAGAGAGATCAGTGTGGGAGAGAGAGATCAGTGTGAGAGAGAGAGATCAGTGTGGGAGAGAGAGATCGGTGAGAGAGAGAGATCGGTGTGAGAGAGAGATCGGTGAGAGAGAGAGATCGGTGTGAGAGAGAGATCGGTGTGAGAGAGAGATCGGTGAGAGAGAGAGATCGGTGTGAGAGAGAGATCGGTGAGAGAGAGAGATCGGTGTGAGAGAGAGATCGGTGAGAGAGAGAGATCGGTGTGGGAGAGAGAGATCAGTGTGAGAGAGAGAGATCGGTGTGGGAGAGAGATCGGTGAGAGAGAGAGATCGGTGTGAGAGAGAGATCGGTGAGAGAGAGAGATCGGTGTGAGAGAGAGATCGGTGAGAGAGAGATCGGTGAGAGAGAGAGAGATCGGTGAGAGAGAGATCGGTGTGAGAGAGAGATCGGTGAGAGAGAGATAAGTGTGAGAGAGAGAGATCGGTGTGAGAGAGAGATCGGTGTGAGAGATATAAGTGAGAGAGAGAGATCAGTGTGGAGAGAGAGAAAGATCAGAGAGAGACCTGCGACACCTCATTGATTTCAATGGGTGGAAAATGCAACCAAAACGCAGTGAAGAAGTGTCATGCTGCTTTTTTAAACGCATAGATTTTGTCAAATATTTGGCATCCAAAACGCTGCGTTTAAAAAAGCAACATGCGCATAGAATTTGCTGACTTCTCATAGATTTTGCTGGGGAAGCTCAACACATGCATTTGACAATGACACGTTGAAGTTTTAAACGCAGCCAAAATGCAGGAACAAACCGCAACGTGCGGACTTGGCCTTACAGTGTCCAGCTCACACAGCATCTGCTGCTCCAGCAGTCTGGATCCCAACTGAGACACACCTTGCTGTGAACTGCAAGATTAAATGCAATTCCCAGGACATGAGCCTGTTCAAGACCCGGACTGGAGGAAGAGGTCTGTCTCACTACCCACCCTATAGATCACTCCTTGAATAAAAGCCCCAGCAGGTTTCACAAGGCCTTCAAATACATTCTGGGGGACACATAGCGACCCTCATACATGACACCTGTAAATGTCTCACACGATCTCCTACACTAGTTCCTGGAACCCCTCCTCCTCTTCATCCTTTATTTCCAAATTTTCGACCACATAAGTGGCAAGCTGGAAGGCTTGCAACGCTGCCCCAGTGAAGCTGCAACAGGCTCTGGGGTAAAACGTTTCTTTAGGTGACAAACAGTAACTGCCGCAGAATTACTGAAAGGTCTCTGACCGCAGAACCGAAAAATAGCCATGGTAGTATGGGATAATGGCCATAACCTGTAGTGGATCTGAAGCTTGGCAAGCTCGCACACAAACAATTGCTGGCCTACATACCCAAGTTAGTGGTTCATCAGTTTCTAAAAACCTACCCATATTTGCCTGAGCTACTTGTGAAGGTACGCCACTTGTGAAACCATTTTCACAAATTAAAGGCGCTTTACACGCTACAATATATCTTACGATGTGTCAGCGGGGTCACGTCGTAAGTGACGCACATCCGGCATCGTAAGGTACATTGTAGCATGTAACAGCTACGTGCGATTGCAATTGAACGGTGAAAGGTTCATCGCATGCACATCGTTCAATTCCTAAAAATTGAACGTGCGGTTGTTCAATGTTCCCAAGGTAGCACACATCGCAGTGTGTGACACCCCGGGAACGATGAACAGATCTTACCTAAGTCCTGTGGCTCCCATCGGCAATGCGTAAGGAAGGAGGTGGGCGGGATGTTTATGCTTCTATTGGCCGGTTGCTGCGTGACGTCGATGTGACGCCGAATGTCCCTCCCACTCCAGGAAGTGGACGTTCGCCGTTCACATCGAGGTCGTATGGACGGGTAAGTACGTGTGATGGGGGGGTTATTCGTTTGTGCGACACGTTCAACAAATTGAACGTGCCGCACATACGATGGGGGCGGGTACGATCGCAAACGATATCGTATGCTGGATCGTATGGTGTAAAGCAGGCTTTAGCTACAGCTGTTGCCGATCTGTGGCAACAGCATTTGCAAGTGCCAGCTCACTGACTGGTGTGCAATATGCCCATGTACTAGAACATCACATTACACATGTTGGCAAGGCTTTGTGAGCAGCAGAGGGCAGTTTTTGATTACCAGTAGTGATGGGCGAACCCCCCGATGTTCATGTTCAGGAGACTCGTCAGAAAGTTTTTTAAGGTTCGAGTTCGGATTTTGAGATAACGCGAACTTGCGTCCAAACACCGAACTTGGACTTTACAGTTATGGGATGGGGCGGAGGTGGGGGGGGGGCTGTAGAATAAAGAATATAGTTAATAATAAACATTGTCATTATACGTACAGGTCCCATGACACATGCTGCAGACTACGTCTCCCATCCGCTTCTGCTTTCAGGCCCAATCATTGCTTTGCCCCTCCAGTAACCACCACTGACTAAATGACCTTCCGTGACATCATAGCCATGTGACCAGTCAGGTGTGAATGTTGTATTACCTCACTGGCTACAGACTGGTCACATGACAATGACATAACGGAATGTCCTGTAATTCACAAGGTAACAACAACATTCACACCAGACTGGCCACATGGCTATGACGTCATGAAAGGTCCTCTCGTGTCAGTGGAGGTTACCCGGGGGCACAGCTGACCGGCATCAGCTATGCACTCAGGTGAAGTCTCTGACAGCCCTCAGCTGAGTCTATGTGAGCAGACATGTGTTTGTCTCCTCCACAGATGTAGCAGAGCTGGAGATGCTCACCCGCCTTTGGACTACATTGGAGGGGATTATTTTGGGTAATAAAGATGGAGTCCTAAATGTCTTCTGTTTTATTTCTAATAAAATATTTTTTTCTCTGTGTTGTTGTTTTATTTTACTGTTAAAATAACAATCACAGACGCTGTCAAAGAGTGGGTGTCTGTGATTGGATTCTGGAGTACCCTGAAACCAGCCCATATATTCTAGCATCTAGACACATATAGTAGTGTAAAAATAAATAAATAATTTTAAAAAATGACGTAGCGCTCTGCGGTATTTTTGATTCTCAGCGCAGATAAAGCAGATGGCTATGGGCTGCCACCCCCACCTATTTTACCTTGGCTGGCAATTAAAATACAGGAAGCTCATTAATTCTTTAGAATTATTTAAAAAAACAATTAAAAAAAAATGCTTGGGCTCCCACCATATTTTGATTGACAGTCAGGTAAAACCAGACAGCTGGGGCTGGGATCTCAGTGTGGTAAGGCCCAAGCATTCTGGGCCCCCAAACTAAAAAACACAGCCCACAGCCACCCCTGGAAATGACGCAATGTCTCTTAGCGCCATTTCCAGGTGCTTTACCTGGCTCCAGGCTCCTGATGGTGGTGGCATGCTGGGTAATAAAGGTGTTAATACCAGCTTTGTATTCTCAGCTGGTACTAAACCCGAAATTCATGGTGTCACAGCAAATTAGACATGGCCACCATGATTTTCTAGTAAACAATAAAAACAATACCACACAGAGAGAACATTTTTTTTATTAGAAATAAAACAAAACAAATTTAGAGACTCCATCTTTATTATAAAAAAATTCTTAGTCCGAAGTAGTCCACAGGTAGAGCACTGTCAGCTGTGTTTCATCACTCTGTAGATTACAAGATGGATGAAAGAAAAACGGGTTAAATGCTGCGCTAGAAAAACCACGATTCCAAGAGATGCGATGAAATCCTTTCCTTTATTGGCACGAGTCAACGCTGCTGACCACTATCGCATAATCTGCCTTCATGCTCGCATAGGAGTTGTGCCTGTCACAACTGGAACAGGTGAGTACCTGTTTTTTCACGTGTATCCCCTCATCCACCAGATAAGACCCTATTTTGTGCTTTTCTCCTCCACAGTTTTTCGCCTGATCATCACTCTGTAAAGACAGCATCTATACAGAGTGAGAAGTAGTGAGAGCATTGTAAGCTCTGCTTCATCACTCTGTACAGACAAGCATCTATACAGAGTGAGAAGCAGAGAGAGCAATGTCAGCTTTGCTTCATCACTCTGCACAGACAAGCATCTATACAGAGTTAGAACAGGCTGACACTGATGCCGGAGTTCCACTTGCTTATGACTCGTGCAGTCTTGCATCGGCATTACCCGACACAGACTGACACTCTCCGGACACGAGCACCTATCAGGAGAGTGTGCGGCCATACCATGTGATGCAATGTGAGATTCGCACAGTGAAAGACAATGTTCAATCGAGTCCATGAGCCCTGGACTCGGGTGAACCCTGAGCTCACAGCGAACACGGCAAAAACAGCCGAAGCGTGAAGCAGTAAAGTGAATACCCCCGAAAGTTAACAGGACCTTCCATGACAACATAGCCATGTGACCAGTCTCACCCAATGTCTTCAACATTCACATGGCTATGACGTCATCAAAGGTCCTGTAAGTCAGTGGTGGTTGCCCAGGGGCACAGAAATGATTGGACGCGGAAGCAGAAACGTCCGGGAGACAGTCTGCAGGGCGTGTCGCAGGACCTGGAAGTATGATCATAATGTTTTTTAATAATGTGCCTTTTTTTTTACAGCCCCTGGATTTGAACTGTAACACGAACCTCCCAGAAAGCTCGTGTTCGGGATCATGTGCACGAATACTATGTGTTCGGTATGAACCCCGAACTTTACAGATTGGGTTTGCCCATCACTAATTACCAGCTACAACAAGCTTGTTGGTATTCCGGTCAGCCTCCACACATAAGAACTGCCAAGGAGAATGGATGTCTGACATCTGTGAGGTTCTCCAAAACTTCATCTCTCTGGTAGGGAAAGATTTTCCTTTTGGGAGCAGGCACACATGGCTGACTTTATGTCCCGCTGCCTTCACCCGTGATTCTGGCATTATGCACATGTTGGATAACACTGATTACTGGTTGTGCACCCTTCTTAACGCATGCTATAAGGAGAATTTTTAATCTGTTCATCTTGCGGCGTATGGGGCTACTAACATGGTGCAAGACCAAAAGCCCAGAGTTGAAGAGTTAAAGATTCAGAATTGATGAAAACTTTCCCATCTGACAATGCTGGCGGCAGAGGTCATATTTCTTTAGACAACCAAAGATTAGAGAGTAGGGAGACACCCAACAGGACCAACAGAGGCCGAGGATCACTCTCTAGGTTTTAGAATAGTTTCATTAGACCCTCCCAGTGTCCAGGCCCTAATGCATGAGGTACTCTGACAAGGAGGGAAACGTTTATGAAGATGGTGAAGGATTACCTAGCCGCCAGTGTCCCCATACTCTGCGATTCTTCTGTATTGTACAACTATTAGATATCCAAGCTGGGCATGTGGCATGAACGTTCCCTCTACACCATGGAGGTGCTGGCCTGCCCTGCCACTGTTTTGTCTGAGCAGGTTTTTACTGCCGCCATGGGCACAATGACTAATTGACACTGAAAATGCTGACAACTTGACTCTTAGGCAGGCTTTGCACACTACAACATCGCAGGTGCGATGTCGGTGGGGTCAAATTGAAAGTGACGCACATCCGGCATCGCATGCGACATCGCAGTGTTTAAAGCCTAGATGATACAATTAACGAGTGCAAAATCGTCATAATCGTATCATCGGTGTAGCGTCGGCGTAATCCATAATTACGCTGACGCGACGGTCCAATGTTGTTCCTCGCTCCTGCGGCAGCACACATCGCTGTGTGTGAAGTCGCAGGAGCGAGGAACATCTCCTACCGGCGTCACCGCGGCTTCCGTAGGATATGCGGAAGGAAGGAGGTGGGCGGGATGTTTACATCCTGCTCATCTCCGCCCCTCCGCCGCTATTGGACGCCTGCCGTGTGACGTCGCTATGACGCCGCACGACCCGCCCCCTTATGAAGGAGGTGGGTCACCGGCCAGAGCGACGGTCACAGGGAAGGTGAGTGCATGTGAAGCTGGCGTAGCGATAGTTTTCGCTACGCCAGCTATCACACGATATCGTACCTGCGACAGGGGTGGGGACTATCGCGTGCGACATCGCAGCATCGGCTTGCGATGTCGCAACGTGCAAAGCCGCCCTTAGGCTACTTTCACACTTGCGTTCAGCGCAGTCTGTGACTATGGAGAATAGTGCAGTCCGTTAACGCACTGCGCTATTCTCCATAGAATTGTATGGATGACGCACTGTAACGCAAGCATTAGCATTGCATCCGCTGGACGACGCAGCATCGTTATTTTGACGCTGCGCCGGGCGGATGGAACGCTGCATGTAACATTTTTTGAGCAGCGGAAACCTTTATTTTTCACTGCGCATGCTCTCTTTTTTTTTTTTTTTAATCACAAACTTTATTTTATTTCTCGGTGGCCGAACGTTCAGCTGAGCGCCCAGCCGCCGGCATGTCAGGGCACTCAGCTGAGCGCTCGGCCACCGGCATGTCAGGGCACTCAGCTGAGCGCTCAGCCGCCGGCATGTCAGGGCACTCAGCTGAGCGCTCGGCCACCGGCATGTCAGGGCACTCAGCTGAGCGCTCGGCCGCCGGCATGTCAGGACACTCAGCTGAGCGCTCGGCCGCCGGCATGTCAGGGCACTCAGCTGAGCGCTCGGCCACCGGCATGTCAGGGCACTCAGCTGAGCGCTCGGCCGCCGGCATGTCAGGGCACTCAGCTGAGAGTTCGGCCGCCGGCATGTCAGGGCACTCAGCTGAGCGCTCGGCCTCCAGCATGTCAGGGCACTCAGCTGATCGCCCGGCCGCCGGCATGTTATAGCGCACAGCTGAGCGCTAGGCCGCCGGCTATTAAGAGCGATCAGCTGATCGTTCACAATAGTCGGCTGCCGGTACTGTAAAGAAGAAAAATAACGCTTTCCGTTATTTTGTACGACCCGTAGCATTGCGTTGTGCCACTATATGCAACGCATCCGTTGCATCCGTCACACAACGCAATGCTACGGAAGCCGTCCAACGCAAGTGTGAAACTAGCCTTATAAAAATGAACAAAGCCTGGATTGGCCCAGACTTCTCAATGCCACCGGATGACCGCAGCTGAACATAAAGGTAATTAAAATGTTCCTTTTTCTGGGGTATTCCCCCGCACCCTTTCCCACTCAAACAATGGTATTGTATTTCTTAGATTTTGTGTCCTGCTCCTCAACCACCATATCAACAAGGTAATCATGCGACCCTTGTTCTTAATCTTTCAAACTTGTGTATGATGCCCTCCTTCATAATGCTTAGAGTCTTACCTCGAAAATTTTCTTACATATACAGTTAGGTCCAGAAATCTTTGGACAGTGACACAATTTTGGCGAGTTGGGCTCTGCATGCCACCACATTGGATTTGAAATGAAACCTCTACAACAGAATTCAAGTGCAGATTGTAATGTTTAATTTGAAGGTTTGAACAAAAATATCTGATAGAAATTGTAGGAATTGTCACATTTCTTTACAAACACTCCACATTTTAGGAGGTCAAAAGTAATTGGACAAATAAACCAAACCCAAACAAAATATTTTTATTTTCAATATTTTGTTGCGAATCCTTTGGAGGCAATCACTGCCTTAAGTCTGGAACCCATGGACATCACCAAACGCTGGGTTTCCTCCTTCTTAATGCTTTGCCAGGCCTTTACAGCCGTAGCCTTCAGGTCTTGCTTGTTTGTGGGTCTTTCCGTCTTAAGTCTGGATTTGAGCAAGTGAAATGCATGCTCAATTGGGTTAAGATCTGGTGATTGACTTGGCCATTGCAGAATGTTCCACTTTTTTGCACTCATGAACTCCTGGGTAGCTTTGGCTGTATGCTTGGGGTCATTGTCCATCTGTACTATGAAGCGCCGTCCGATCAACTTTGCGGCATTTGGCTGAATCTGGGCTGAAAGTATATCCCGGTACACTTCAGAATTCATCCGGCTACTCTTGTCTGCTGTTATGTCATCAATAAACACAAGTGACCCAGTGCCATTGAAAGCCATGCATGCCCATGCCATCACGTTGCCTCCACAATGTTTTACAGAGGATGTGGTGTGCCTTGGATCATGTGCCGTTCCCTTTCTTCTCCAAACTTTTTTCTTCCCATTATTCTGGTACAGGTTGATCTTGGTCTCATCTGTCCATAGAATACTTTTCCAGAACTGAGCTGGCTTCATGAGGTGTTTTTCAGCAAATTTAACTCTGGCCTGTCTATTTTTGGAATTGATGAATGGTTTGCATCTAGATGTGAACCCTTTGTATTTACTTTCATGGAGTCTTCTCTTTACTGTTGACTTAGAGACAGATACACCTACTTCACTGAGAGTGTTCTGGACTTCAGTTGATGTTGTGAACGGGTTTTTCTTCACCAAAGAAAGTATGCGGCGATCATCCACCACTGTTGTCATCCGTGGACGCCCAGGCCTTTTTGAGTTCCCAAGCTCACCAGTCAATTCCATTTTTCTCAGAATGTACCCGACTGTTGATTTTGCTACTCCAAGCATGTCTGCTATCTCTCTGATGGATTTTTTCTTTTTTTTCAGCCTCAGGATGTTCTGCTTCACCTCAATTGAGAGTTCCTTAGACCGCATGTTGTGTGGTCACAGCAACAGCTTCCAAATGCAAAACCACACACCTGTAATCAACCCCAGACCTTTTAACTATTTCATTGTTTACAGGTTAACGAGGGAGACGCCTTCAGAGTTAATTGCAGCCCTTAGAGTCCCTTGTCCATTTACTTTTGGTCCCTTGAAAAAGAGGAGGCTATGCATTACAGAGCTATGACTCCTAAACCCTTTCTCCGATTTGGATGTGAAAACTCTCATATTGCAGCTGGGAGTGTGCACTTTCAGCCCATATTATATATATAATTGTATTTCTGAACATGTTTTTGTAAACAGCTAAAATAACAAAACTTATGTCACTGTCCAAATATTTCTGGACCTAACTGTATATATATATATATATATATATATATATATATATATATACAGTTAGGTCCAGAAATATTTGGACAGTGACACAATTTTGGCGAGTTGGGCTCTGCATGCCACCACATTGGGTTTGAAATGAAACCTCTACAACAGAATTCAAGTGCAGATTGTAACGTTTAATTTGAAGGTTTGAACAAAAATATCTGATAGAAATTGTAGGAATTGTCACATTTCTTTACAAACACTCCACATTTTAGGAGGTCAAAAGTAATTGGACAAATAAACCAAACCCAAACAAAATATTTTTATTTTCAATATTTTGTTGCGAATCCTTTGGAGGCAATCACTGCCTTAAGTCTGGAACCCGTGGACATCACCAAACGCTGGGTTTCCTCCTTCTTAATGCTTTGCCAGGCCTTTACAGCCGCAGCCTTCAGGTCTTGCTTGTTTGTGGGTCTTTCCGTCTTAAGTCTGGATTTGAGCAAGTGAAATGCATGCTCAATTGGGTTAAGATCTGGTGATTGACTTGGCCATTGCAGAATGTTCCACTTTTTTGCACTCATGAACTCCTGGGTAGCTTTGGCTGTATGCTTGGGGTCATTGTCCATCTGTACTATGAAGCGTCGTCCGATCAACTTTGCGGCATTTGGCTGAATCTGGGCTGAAAGTATATCCCGGTACACTTCAGAATTCATCCGGCTACTCTTGTCTGCTGTTATGTCATCAATAAACACAAGTGACCCAGTGCCATTGAAAGCCATGCATGCCCATGCCATCACGTTGCCTCCACCATGTTTTACAGAGGATGTGGTGTGCCTTGGATCATGTGCCGTTCCCTTTCTTCTCCAAACTTTTTTCTTCCCATCATTCTGGTACAGGTTGATCTTTGTCTCATCTGTCCATAGAATACTTTTCCAGAACTGAGCTGGCTTCATGAGGTGTTTTTCAGCAAATTTAACTCTTGCCTGTCTATTTTTGGAATTGATGAATGGTTTCGCATCTAGATGTGAACCCTTTGTATTTACTTTCATGGAGTCTTCTCTTTACTGTTGACTTAGAGACAGATACACCTACTTCACTGAGAGTGTTCTGGACTTCAGTTGATGTTGTGAACGGGTTCTTCTTCACCAAAGAAAGTATGCGGCGATCATCCACCACTGTTGTCATCCGTGGACGCCCAGGCCTTTTTGAGTTCCCAAGCTCACCAGTCAATTCCTTTTTTCTCAGAATGCACCCGACTGTTGATTTTGCTACTCCAAGCATGTCTGCTATCTCTCTGATGGATTTTTTCTTTTTTTTCAGCCTCAGGATGTTCTGCTTCACCTCAATTGAGAGTTCCTTAGACCGCATGTTGTCTGGTCACAGCAAAAGCTTCCAAATGCAAAACCACACACCTGTAATCAACCCCAGACCTTTTAACTACTTCATTGATTACAGGTTAATGAGGGAGACGCCTTCAGAGGTAATTGCAGCCCTTAGAGTCCCTTGTCCAATTACTTTTGGTCCCTTGAAAAAGAGGAGGCTATGCATTACAGAGCTATGATTCCTAAACCCTTTCTCCGATTTGGATGTGAAAACTCTCATATTGCAGCTGGGAGTGTGCACTTTCAGCCCATATTATATATAGAATTGTATTTCTGAACATGTTTTTGTAAACAGCTAAAATATCAAAACTTGTATCACTGTCCAAATATTTCTGGACCTAACTGTATATATATATATGTATATCTCCAGGAGTAAATGTTTTTCCGCCCTTGCACTTAGTGTATAAGTTTTCCTAGTCCAGGAATCCCACTATTTAGTAATGGGAATATATGGTTTTCTAAGGCTCTCCTCTACGTGCCTTTCTGGATGTACTGGTGTACCTCCTTAAT
The DNA here is from genome assembly GCF_048569485.1 of Anomaloglossus baeobatrachus. NCBI lineage: Eukaryota > Metazoa > Chordata > Amphibia > Anura > Aromobatidae > Anomaloglossus > Anomaloglossus baeobatrachus. Next base: position 696,439,516 of record NC_134355.1, read on the forward strand.
TTTGGCAAGCCTTGCATAGAGTGCATTGGCTTTACCAGTGTACAAGTTCCACTTGAAAAAATGGATTTCTGAGGCCCTAATCTTCATGTCTTCAAGGGTGTATTGGAGTACTTCCGTCTAATGTTTGTCAGCCCTTGCACTTAGTGCGTAGCCATCATGAGTGTAGCAGTCCCACTATCTACCAATTTTAACAGAATGTATATGACGTCTCCTTTATGTATCGAAGTCCCTCTTCCGTCTATTTTTGGGCAGTTCTTGCATTGCATACATAGGCTTTGTGAGGTTCAGAGTCCCTCCTTCATAAATTAAACAGGATTAGTGATGAGCGAGTATGCTTGTTACTACTCGGTACTCGCACGAGTATCACTGTACTCGGTCTACTCGGCGGGGACCGAGTAATCTCGCGATACTCGTGCTGTACTCGTGGTCTTCATCCCTGCATGTTGGCGCTCTTTTGAGAGCCAGCCCTCATGCAGGGATTGGCTGGCAGACCACTGCAATGCCACAGCCCTGTTAGTTGTGGAATTGCAGTGATTGGCCGGCCCGCACAGCGTGACCGAGCCTTTATACCGGCGGGCGCGCTGTGCTCTGCTCACAGCCATCCAGACAGTGAGTGCAGGGAGAGGGTCGCTGCTTCAGGGAAAGGTTTGCGGCCCTTTATAGTTAGTTCCGGAGCAGGGCTGCAAACAGTGTGACCAGAAGTCCTTCTCAGGACTATTCTAGTTGTATACAGGCAGGCAGGGTATAGCCAGGTCGGAGTACAGTAGCAGAGTCCTTCTCAGGACTATTGTTGCTATATACAGGCAGGGTATAGCCAGGTCGGAATACAGGCTAGTGACCAGAAGAGTCCTTGTCAGGACTATTGTAGCAGTATACAGGCAGGCAGGCAGGCAGGCAGGGTATATAGCCATTCCTAGTGGTGACCGTATACCAGCCTTCATCATATCTGGGGCTGGTGTACACAGTCTAAAACAGTCCAGATAGTGTCAGACTTCTCAGCAATTGTCGCTCCTAAAAACCTGTTAGGTTCTTATTGCGTCCGTGCTTGCATTTAAAAACCGCACGTGTGTGCCTGTCGGTGGCAGCGTGCAGGTGCACTTGTGTGCGTTTTTCACAAACTATTATATAACGCACAAGTCTAGTGTATAATACACGTCAGTCAGCAGTGTCTGATAGTGTCAGACTTCTCAGTAATTGTCGCTCCTAAAAACCTGTTAGGTTCTTATTGCGTCCGTGCTTGCATTTAAAAACCGCACGTGTGTGCCTGTCGGTGGCAGCGTACAGGCTCCATATTGTCCCTGGATAGAGATGTGCATGAGGGCCTCAAAACATTGTTCCCATTGCAAAGGAGCGGGTCTCCTGTCGTTGTAATGCCCATTCTGAAAGAATGGGCGAAAAAATTTACCACTGGGGGTATACCTGAAACAACGGCTTAACTATTGTAACGGTCATCATGGTGGCGCATGAGGAGAAGGAGGAGCAGTCCAGCGATTAGCCAAAGTCCAGAAGTGTGTTACCATGGGTGAGTGGAGGTACATGGCAAATTCCCGTTACAAACTTTAAATTCCGCTCTCATTTGCTGGTGGTGTGGTGAAGTCTGGCCCAATCCAACCCTTGTTCATCTTGATCAGAGTCAGCCTGTCAGCATTTACAGTTGACAGGCGGGTGCGTTTATCTGTAATGATTCTACCTGTGGCACTAAAAACACGCTCTGACAAAACGCTAGCGGCAGGGCAGGCCAGGACTTCCAAGGCGTAGAGAGCCAATTCATGCCACGTGTCCAGCTTGGATACCCATTAATTGTAAGGCACAGAGGAATGTCGGAGTACAGTTGTTTGATCTGCAAGGTACTCCTTGAGCATCTGGGCAAACTTAGGATTTCTTGTGGCATTACCCCGCACCTCAGGGGCTGTGGTATGTGAGGGACTGAGAAAACTGTCCCACATCTTAAAGACTGTTCCCCTATCTCTGGCGGATTGGACTTGTGCCCCTCTCGGCTGTACGCCTTGGTTGTCCACTGATTCCTGACCTATGCCGCTAGCGTTTTGTGAGGGGAATGCTTTGCCTACTTCCGTGACTATGGCCTTCTGGAACTGCTGCATTTTTCCTGATCTCTCCGCCTCGGGAATAAGAGACATAAAGTTCTCCTTTTAGCGTGGGTCTAACAGTGTTACCAACCAGTAATGATTGTCGGCCAAGATGTTCTTAACGCGAGGGTCACGAGACAGGCAGCTTACCATAAAGTCAGCCATGTGTGCCAGACTCTTAACAGCCATCACTTCAGTATCCTGACCAACACGATGACTGAACATGCTGTCCTCCTCCTCCTCCTCATCATCTACCCTGTCCTCTGGCCAGCCACGCTGAACCGAGGATATGACTGCATGTCATATCCTCAATTTGGCCGGAGAGTTGCTCCATGTCTTCATCCTCCTCCTCGTCATAGTCCTCCACTGCACGTTGTGATGAGACGAGGCTGGGCTGTGTGTTATCACCCACACCCACTAGTGTTTCTTGCTCAAACTCATCGCGCTCCACCTGCAATGCATCATGGTTGTTTTTTGAGCAGAGACCATTTTAGAAGGCAGAGAAGCGGTATGGTGACGCTAATAATGTCGTCATCGCCGCTCACCATCTTGGTGGAGTCCTCAAAGTTTTGGCGGATGGTACATAGGTCGGACATCCATCTCCACTCCTCAGGTGCTATGTGTGGAGTTTGACCCATTTCCCGACGGCTTAGGTGATGCAGGTACTCAACAACTGCCCTCTTCTGCTCACATATCCTGACCAACATGTGCAGAGTTGAATTCCAACGCGTGGGGACATCACACACCAGTCTGTGAGCCGGAAGATGCCAATGGCGCTGAAAGCCAGCAAGGCCGGCTGAAGCAGTAGGTGACTTTCGAAAATGTGCAGACAGGCGGCGAACGTTTACCAGCAGATCAGACAGCTCTGGGTATGACTTTAGAAACCGCTGAACCACGAGGTTGAGCACATGGGCCACGCATGGAACATGTGTCAGCTGGCCTCGCCTCAAAGCCGCCACCAGGTTCCGGCCATTGTCACACACAACCTTTCCTGGCTTTAGGTTCAGAGGTGTGAGCCAGTGATCTGCCTGCTGTTTCAGAGCTGTCCACACCTCTTCTGCATTGTGGGGTTTGTCACCTATGCAGATTAGCTTCAGCACAGCCTGTTGCCGCTTCGCCGAGGCAGTGCTGCAGTGCTTCTGTGTCGCCCTGGACAAGCCAGGGGCCACAGAGCACAACACTTACACACCCCACACTCCCTGCAGGCATATCATAGTCAAAACACAAAATCCTTGTTGCCTTCCCCAGGGGCTGTTGTCCACACCAGGGGGTGGAGCCAGGCGGTTGGTCTCCACCCACCAAGGAGGAGGGAAAACACAGGCCAAATCCGTTAGTGAAGGGGACCTCAGGGTTTCCAAACAGCCAAGTCACGATAGAAGGCAACCGTCCAACCGTGAAGGGGAGACACCGCCACCGCCAAGGGCAACCGTCTCCCAGGGCCAGCGCCTGTGGGCAAAAGGGGCTCCTCCAGCCCATATCCAGGTCGGGGAGCGGGTTACCGGTGGGAAACCATCACTACCAACACTGAACTTAGGTGCAGGGAGAGACAGTCATCACTAACCTGCAGGGAGGAACAACCGCAGCCGTCCGAGGGACCCGTCCATCCAGCCACTTGTTTTACCGTGAACTGTGTCATCATCATTGGGCTTGCAAAACACTGTGGAAAAGGAGCGCAATAGGGTCTTACCCGACAAACAAATGGGGTATGATTCGCAGAGGTTACTCACCAAGTGTAGTTGTGAAAGTCACAACCACTATGCAGGCATATGGATTGGGTCAAAGGCAGCAGTCATCCCAGTGATGAATAGTATAGATGAAGAGATGGATGTTTAAAAACCGCGCCAAAGACCACTAGTGCAGGAGATGGATTTAACGTGACTTTATTCCATATTCAGGTCTACGCGTTTCAGGAGCGTCCGCTCCCTTCCTCAGGACAATACAGGCACAAGCAACATCAAAATCAGCAGTCAAAGAATGAACCGAAAACTTTATACCTTCCGGTGTGACGTCATTAGTACGCCCACTTGACCCAGAAAAGAAAAAAATCGGCGGGAATTACATACATTCATTGAATAAAACAGTAACATGATTTCAATGCAAAAACCGCTTTTCCTTGTCATAAACATATCTATTAAAATTGTCATTAAAAAACCAGATGAAATAAAAGAAAGGAAAAAGAAAGAAAATTGGAGTCCCGTGTATTTGTGACAGTGAAAAAATAATATATAATTATATACTTGTGTGTGGAGAACAGACCAAGCAATGAATCAGAATAGAACCTGCAAGACATCGGATTCATATGTGTGAAGAATGTGACAGGGGATTAGACCATTAAACCATACCGAACAGGTAGCGGTATATATAAAAAAAACCCGCTCCTGCGACACCAAACATCAAAAATGAGTGCTATATACATCCTTCATAGAATACAAGAAGTAGAGAACTGCACTTCTCAGAGCAGGTGAGGTCGTGAAAGTTCAGACCGTGGGAAAAAAACTTATACGCATGCGGGAAAAAGGTCAGAAGCAAGATAGAATTGTGAGGTCGAGAAAGTTCAAAGCGTGGGAAAAACACAGCTGCGCATGCGGAAAGGAATGAAAAGATTTACCAGTGATAGATATACACAGGGAAATATTACTGAATAGGAAAAAATGTGCGAAAAAATCAGAAAAACAATAAATATATATCAGAAACCAAAACTCACATTGAATTATAGAGAATAAAAAATGATAATTACAAAGATATATAATATTAATATCTAATAAATAATTCTTGTGATCATTAAAATTACACAATCTACATAAAAATTACCAAACAATAAACAATAGTAATTTAATACAATGCTAAAATATGAGGTGAGACCTGAAGATGAACTATAAAAATGCAACAAACAGTATTTAAAACCAACAATTAAAACTGCACGTTAATCAATTTTCATAATACCCTAATGTATAAGCCTAACCAATAACGGATATATAAAAAAATTATAATAAAGTAAATAATTATTAATACGTATAAGGATATCTATGTATATATGATGTGTAGCACAGTTTAAAAGGGATATAAACATATATATATATAGATATATATATAAACACATATATGTAAAAATTAAAAATACATTTTTATAAAATCAAACAGGCAAGAACCCCTAGTGAAAAAGATCAGTTACCTCATTCAACCCCGACGGTTTAAGGGTGTTTAACTTATAGATCCAATACGTTTCCTTTTTATTAAGTAATTCATTCCGATTAGGGGTATGTAGAGGTATCTGCTCGATAGGAGTAACTTTAAGACAAAAATTTTTATCATGAACCATGGTCATATGCCTGGATAGACCATGGAACATAAACCCAATTTTTACATTGTGCCTATGTGAATTCATTCGATTATGCAGGGCTTGCGTGGTCCTGCCCACATAACGCATATCACAGTCACACTCAATAAGGTAAACAACAAATTCGGATTGACAAGTGAGATGACTCTTAATAGTGAACTCAGTGCCTCCTGGATACAAACCAAAAAACTCCCTTCTATGCTGTATGGATCTGCAACAAAGGCAGTTTTTCATACCACATCTAAAAACTCCAACAGGTTTATCAATTAAAGGTATATGTGAAAAGTTCCTCAATCTACTAGGGGCTAACTGGTTTTTTAGACTAGAAGCCCTCCTAAAAGTGATCCCAGGTTTCTTTGGAAGAACCTCCTTCAAAAAAGGATCATTAAGAAGAATGTTCCAGTGCCCTTGAATTACATTTTTTATGGCAACACTATCCCTACTATAAGTCGTCAAGAAATTTAGAGAAAAATTTGACTCATTCTTAATGCTATTTTTTATCATAGATTCGTTCTTTTTACCTTTAATTAGTTCCACCTGTTGGGATTTTAAGTTCTCTTTATATGCTCTTTTGATCACAGAATGTGGATATTTTTTATTTAAAAATCTGTCCTTTAGGACCCCTGCCTGTTCAATAAAATCTTTATTAAGGGTACAATTCCTGCGTATCCTCTGATATTGATTTCTGGGCACATTTAACAGCCACTTACAATAATGATCACTAGTGAAATCAATATATCCATTGCTATCCACCTTTTTGAAGAACGTTTTGGTCACAATAGTACCCTCCTCATGCTTAATAGTGAGGTCCAAAAAATCTATAGTTTTTTCGTCCACTGTGGGTGAAAACGTAAGACCCCAATTATTATTCTTTATATGTTCCAGAAAAGGGGTTAAGCTATTTTCTGAGTCATCCCAAATCATGAATAAATCATCAATATATCTTTTATAGATGATGATATGTTTAAAAAATGTTGAAGAGTATATATACTGCAACTCAAATAATCCCATGAATAGATTAGCGAACGTGGGTGCCACCTTCGAACCCATCGCCACCCCACGTCGCTGGCGATACAATACATCCTGGAAGGTAAAAAAATTATTCGCCAAAATAAACTCCATGCCCTCTAAAATGAAGTTTTTTTGCGCCTCTGGTAGGCGATCATCAACCTCCAGAAATTGCTGAAATACCTCGAGGCCCAAATCATGTAATATGTTTGTGTATAATGCAGCAATATCCATTGAAACAAACCGAAAAGACTCCTTCCATTCAATATCCTTAATGATATTAATAAGGTGGGTGGAATCACGCAAAAAACTTTTTAATCTGACCACATGTGTACCCATTATCTGGTCTATATAAGCCGCTAGGTTCTCGGTTAGTGAACCAATACCCGAAATAATAGGTCTCCCCGGAGGATTATCAAGAGATTTGTGTATTTTAGGTAGGTGGTAATAAAATGCTATCTTGGGATCTTTAACCTCCAGGAATTTTATTTCATCTTTATTGAGTATCCCTCTCTGTGTTGCATCTTTTATCATGGTATAATACTTTTTAAGGGAAAGATTATACTGAGCCATCTCCACCACTTCGTAATGAGCAGGGTTTGAAAGATTCCTCAGTGCCTCAGACAAATATGTCTCTTTATTTTGTATGACTATACCCCCCCCTTATCTGCATTTCTAATGATTATGGATGAGTTATTTTTTAGACCTAGGAGGGCCGCCCTCTCCTCCTTATTCAAATTAGACTTAAAAGGTGCTTTATTAAGCGCAAGTTTCTTGAAATCTTCAAGGACTAAATCATAATACGTTTTTATATGGTGTCCCTTACTCTGAAGGGGATAAAAGTTAGATTTAACCTTGCAGTCAGTGTGGAAGAATTCATCCACAGGTGAGGCAATCACCTGTGGATTGTACTTATTAACTTGAAAATGGCGAGTGAGAGTCAATTTTCTAATAAATTTTTGTAGATCAATATATATCTCAAAATCATTTGAATTTTTTGTCGGGCAAAAGGACAGTCCCTTACCCAATACATCCAATTCTCCTTTTGTTAGGATATGACTGGACAAATTAAAAATGCCCTTGTTAGTAGGGTCTATTGTGGACCTCTTCTCTCTTTTTTGTTTGACCCTAAGGCCAGCCCTGGTTCCTCGGTAATGTTTTTTCTTTTTCCCACTCGCGGTGTAAGGAAGTGTAAAATCTGAGGTTGGAAACTCCTGGCCCCCGGTAAAAAAGGAACGCATTTGTCCCCCTCACGAGTATTGTCAATAGTGACAATACCTTTTGTAGAGTCATCAACAATTGTGGCCGTGGATACCACTAAGGTGGGCATCTCCAGCGGACCCTGATCGGGGGGTAGTGGGATGTATTCATCATGTATTGACAAATCCAATAAGTCCAATACATCTTTATCAATCGTGTCTTCTTCAGTAACTGATGTATTAGCTTTTTCTCGTTCTACTTCTAAATCTCTATTTTTTCGTATTCTCTCTATTTGTAACCTGAGGGCTTCCAATTGTTTCCTAGTCTCCGTGAAATCTCTGGGGGTATTATCAGAAACTACAGAGGAAACAGGGTCTACACGAGCTGATGTGATCTGTTTGGGACTAGGGATAATAATGGGATCACTGCCAGGGATTACAGTGAAAACCTCATCCGTTGTGGTAGGTAGGGGGGATTCAGAATTAAGACCACCCGTGGGATTGGGGTGGGGAGGACAGTTTGTATGTCCCTCATCAACAATACCAATGCTATTATTTCTGGTAGACACATTAGAATTTTTCCTATGGAATTTGCTATTAAAAAAATTCCTGTGCTGGCTGTTACGTCTAGGTCTATGATTAAAAGACGTCCTTTGTATTACCTTATCAGAAGGTTCTAAACTTTTTTTGTCAGTAACCATATCTTGTCTATCCCGTTGTAATTTTTTAGATTTACGGAATATAGTGTCCTGTTCTAATTGGATTAACCTGGTATTAATATCAGAATTATGGATTTTATATTCCGGATGTAGATCAAATTTGTTCAACTCTTTATACAAATCATTAATATTATTAGTTGCTTCATCCGCAATAGTAATTCTTTTCTTGTGTAAGCACTGTAACATGCTCTGCATACAATTAAAAAGAATACCATCCCATTCTGCCGTGAAAACCAAATCAGACGGAAAAGGAGAGTCATGTTTAATTCTTAAGCCCCTAGGGCACAGTTTCTCCTCCATATAAATCATGAGGAATCTGGCATCCAAACCAAATCTAAGTTCCTCTTTCAATAAATCTTCCAATCGATGAAACAATTTTATCATGCATGCAGTGTCCTCCTCAGAATATATATTCGGTAAATCAAGATCCCAATTGGTTCTCCGAACCACGGGTGCACCTACTGTTTGTAGAATCAATTTTTCTCTAGAGGAAAGTCGGTTGTTGAAATATTCCATCTTAGGTGAAAAACGACCCTCTGCTGCTGAATCCACACACAGAGGAAACTGGTCACGCCAGATCCAAGAAACACGTGCAAAACACTGTGGAAAAGGAGCGCAATAGGGTCTTACCCGACAAACAAATAGGGTATGATTCGCAGAGGTTACTCACCAAGTGTAGTTGTGAAAGTCACAACCACTATGCAGGCATATGGATTGGGTCAAAGGCAGCAGTCATCCCAGTGATGAATAGTATAGATGAAGAGATGGATGTTTAAAAACCGCGCCAAAGACCACTAGTGCAGGAGATGGATTTAACGTGACTTTATTCCATATTCAGGTCTACGCGTTTCAGGAGCGTCCGCTCCCTTCCTCAGGACAATACAGGCACAAGCAACATCAAAATCAGCAGTCAAAGAATGAACCGAAAACTTTATACCTTCCTTCCTATTCAGTAATATTTCCCTGTGTATATCTATCACTGGTAAATCTTTTCATTCCTTTCCGCATGCGCAGCTGTGTTTTTCCCACGCTTTGAACTTTCTCGACCTCACAATTCTATCTTGCTTCTGACCTTTTTCCCACATGCGTATAAGTTTTTTTCCCACGGTCTGAACTTTCACGACCTCACCTGCTCTGAGAAGTGCAGTTCTCTACTTCTTGTATTCTATGAAGGATGTATATAGCACTCATTTTTGATGTTTGGTGTCGCAGGAGCGGGTTTTTTTATATATACCGCTACCTGTTCGGTATGGTTTAATGGTCTATTCCCCTGTCACATTCTTCACACATATGAATCCGATGTCTTGCAGGTTCTATTCTGATTCATTGCTTGGTCTGTTCTCCACACACAAGTATATAATTATATATTATTTTTTCACTGTCACAAATACACGGGACTCCAATTTTCTTTCTTTTTCCTTTCTTTTATTTCATCTGGTTTTTTAATGACAATTTTAATAGATATGTTTATGACAAGGAAAAGCGGTTTTTGCATTGAAATCATGTTACTGTTTTATTCAATGAATGTATGTAATTCCCGCCGATTTTTTTCTTTTCTGGGTCAAGTGGGCGTACTAATGACGTCACACCGGAAGGTATAAAGTTTTCGGTTCATTCTTTGACTGCTGATTTTGATGTTGCTTGTGCCTGTATTGTCCTGAGGAAGGGAGCGGACGCTCCTGAAACGCGTAGACCTGAATATGGAATAAAGTCACGTTAAATCCATCTCCTGCACTAGTGGTCTTTGGCGCGGTTTTTAAACATCCATCTCTTCATCTATACTATTCATCACTGGGATGACTGCTGCCTTTGACCCAATCCATATGCCTGCATAGTGGTTGTGACTTTCACAACTACACTTGGTGAGTAACCTCTGCGAATCATACCCCATTTGTTTGTCGGGTAAGACCCTATTGCGCTCCTTTTCCACAGTGTTTTGCACGTGTTTCTTGGATCTGGCGTGACCAGTTTCCTCTGTGTGTGGATTCAGCAGCAGAGGGTCGTTTTTCACCTAAGATGGAATATTTCAACAACCGACTTTCCTCTAGAGAAAAATTGATTCTACAAACAGTAGGTGCACCCGTGGTTCGGAGAACCAATTGGGATCTTGATTTACCGAATATATATTCTGAGGAGGACACTGCATGCATGATAAAATTGTTTCATCGATTGGAAGATTTATTGAAAGAGGAACTTAGATTTGGTTTGGATGCCAGATTCCTCATGATTTATATGGAGGAGAAACTGTGCCCTAGGGGCTTAAGAATTAAACATGACTCTCCTTTTCCGTCTGATTTGGTTTTCACGGCAGAATGGGATGGTATTCTTTTTAATTGTATGCAGAGCATGTTACAGTGCTTACACAAGAAAAGAATTACTATTGCGGATGAAGCAACTAATAATATTAATGATTTGTATAAAGAGTTGAACAAATTTGATCTACATCCGGAATATAAAATCCATAATTCTGATATTAATACCAGGTTAATCCAATTAGAACAGGACACTATATTCCGTAAATCTAAAAAATTACAACGGGATAGACAAGATATGGTTACTGACAAAAAAAGTTCAGAACCTTCTGATAAGGTAATACAAAGGACGTCTTTTAATCATAGACCTAGACGTAACAGCCAGCACAGGAATTTTTTTAATAGCAAATTCCATAGGAAAAATTCTAATGTGTCTACCAGAAATAATAGCATTGGTATTGTTGATGAGGGACATACAAACTGTCCTCCCCACCCCAATCCCACGGGTGGTCTTAATTCTGAATCCCCCCTACCTACCACAACGGATGATGTTTTCACTGTAATCCCTGGCAGTGATCCCATTATTATCCCTAGTCCCAAACAGATCACATCAGCTCGTGTAGACCCTGTTTCCTCTGTAGTTTCTGATAATACCCCCAGAGATTTCACGGAGACTAGGAAACAATTGGAAGCCCTCAGGTTACAAATAGAGAGAATACGAAAAAATAGAGATTTAGAAGTAGAACGAGAAAAAGCTAATACATCAGTTACTGAAGAAGACACGATTGATAAAGATGTATTGGACTTATTGGATTTGTCAATACATGATGAATACATCCCACTACCACCCGATCAGGGTCCGCTGGAGATGCCCACCTTAGTGGTATCCACGGCCACAATTGTTGATGACTCTACAAAAGGTATTGTCACTATTGACAATACTCGTGAGGGGGACAAATGCGTTCCTTTTTTACCGGGGGCCAGGAGTTTCCAACCTCAGATTTTACACTTCCTTACACCGCGAGTGGGAAAAAGAAAAAACATTACCGAGGAACCAGGGCTGGCCTTAGGGTCAAACAAAAAAGAGAGAAGAGGTCCACAATAGACCCTACTAACAAGGGCATTTTTAATTTGTCCAGTCATATCCTAACAAAAGGAGAATTGGATGTATTGGGTAAGGGACTGTCCTTTTGCCCGACAAAAAATTCAAATGATTTTGAGATATATATTGATCTACAAAAATTTATTAGAAAATTGACTCTCACTCGCCATTTTCAAGTTAATAAGTACAATCCACAGGTGATTGCCTCACCTGTGGATGAATTCTTCCACACTGACTGCAAGGTTAAATCTAACTTTTATCCCCTTCAGAGTAAGGGACACCATATAAAAACGTATTATGATTTAGTCCTTGAAGATTTCAAGAAACTTGCGCTTAATAAAGCACCTTTTAAGTCTAATTTGAATAAGGAGGAGAGGGCGGCCCTCCTAGGTCTAAAAAATAACTCATCCATAATCATTAGAAATGCAGATAAGGGGGGGTATAGTCATACAAAATAAAGAGACATATTTGTCTGAGGCACTGAGGAATCTTTCAAACCCTGCTCATTACGAAGTGGTGGAGATGGCTCAGTATAATCTTTCCCTTAAAAAGTATTATACCATGATAAAAGATGCAACACAGAGAGGGATACTGAATAAAGATGAAACAAAATTCCTGGAGGTTAAAGATCCCAAGATAGCATTTTATTACCACCTACCTAAAATACACAAATCTCTTGATAATCCTCCGGGGAGACCTATTATTTCGGGTATTGGTTCACTAACCGAGAACCTAGCGGCTTATATAGACCAGATAATGGGTACACATGTGGTCAGATTAAAAAGTTTTTTGCGTGATTCCACCCACCTTATTAATATCATTAAGGATATTGAATGGAAGGAGTCTTTTCGGTTTGTTTCAATGGATATTGCTGCATTATACACAAACATATTACATGATTTGGGCCTCGAGGTATTTCAGCAATTTCTGGAGGTTGATGATCGCCTACCAGAGGCGCAAAAAAACTTCATTTTAGAGGGCATGGAGTTTATTTTGGCGAATAATTTTTTTACCTTCCAGGATGTATTGTATCGCCAGCGACGTGGGGTGGCGATGGGTTCGAAGGTGGCACCCACGTTCGCTAATCTATTCATGGGATTATTTGAGTTGCAGTATATATACTCTTCAACATTTTTTAAACATATCATCATCTATAAAAGATATATTGATGATTTATTCATGATTTGGGATGACTCAGAAAATAGCTTAACCCCTTTTCTGGAACATATAAAGAATAATAATTGGGGTCTTACGTTTTCACCCACAGTGGACGAAAAAACTATAGATTTTTTGGACCTCACTATTAAGCATGAGGAGGGTACTATTGTGACCAAAACGTTCTTCAAAAAGGTGGATAGCAATGGATATATTGATTTCACTAGTGATCATTATTGTAAGTGGCTGTTAAATGTGCCCAGAAATCAATATCAGAGGATACGCAGGAATTGTACCCTTAATAAAGATTTTATTGAACAGGCAGGGGTCCTAAAGGACAGATTTTTAAATAAAAAATATCCACATTCTGTGATCAAAAGAGCATATAAAGAGAACTTAAAATCCCAACAGGTGGAACTAATTAAAGGTAAAAAGAACGAATCTATGATAAAAAATAGCATTAAGAATGAGTCAAATTTTTCTCTAAATTTCTTGACGACTTATAGTAGGGATAGTGTTGCCATAAAAAATGTAATTCAAGGGCACTGGAACATTCTTCTTAATGATCCTTTTTTGAAGGAGGTTCTTCCAAAGAAACCTGGGATCACTTTTAGGAGGGCTTCTAGTCTAAAAAACCAGTTAGCCCCTAGTAGATTGAGGAACTTTTCACATATACCTTTAATTGATAAACCTGTTGGAGTTTTTAGATGTGGTATGAAAAACTGCCTTTGTTGCAGATCCATACAGCATAGAAGGGAGTTTTTTGGTTTGTATCCAGGAGGCACTGAGTTCACTATTAAGAGTCATCTCACTTGTCAATCCGAATTTGTTGTTTACCTTATTGAGTGTGACTGTGATATGCGTTATGTGGGCAGGACCACGCAAGCCCTGCATAATCGAATGAATTCACATAGGCACAATGTAAAAATTGGGTTTATGTTCCATGGTCTATCCAGGCATATGACCATGGTTCATGATAAAAAATTTTGTCTTAAAGTTACTCCTATCGAGCAGATACCTCTACATACCCCTAATCGGAATGAATTACTTAATAAAAAGGAAACGTATTGGATCTATAAGTTAAACACCCTTAAACCGTCGGGGTTGAATGAGGTAACTGATCTTTTTCACTAGGGGTTCTTGCCTGTTTGATTTTATAAAAATGTATTTTTAATTTTTACATATATGTGTTTATATATATATCTATATATATATATGTTTATATCCCTTTTAAACTGTGCTACACATCATATATACATAGATATCCTTATACGTATTAATAATTATTTACTTTATTATAATTTTTTTATATATCCGTTATTGGTTAGGCTTATACATTAGGGTATTATGAAAATTGATTAACGTGCAGTTTTAATTGTTGGTTTTAAATACTGTTTGTTGCATTTTTATAGTTCATCTTCAGGTCTCACCTCATATTTTAGCATTGTATTAAATTACTATTGTTTATTGTTTGGTAATTTTTATGTAGATTGTGTAATTTTAATGATCACAAGAATTATTTATTAGATATTAATATTATATATCTTTGTAATTATCATTTTTTATTCTCTATAATTCAATGTGAGTTTTGGTTTCTGATATATATTTATTGTTTTTCTGATTTTTTCGCACATTTTTTCCTATTCAGTAATATTTCCCTGTGTATATCTATCACTGGTAAATCTTTTCATTCCTTTCCGCATGCGCAGCTGTGTTTTTCCCACGCTTTGAACTTTCTCGACCTCACAATTCTATCTTGCTTCTGACCTTTTTCCCGCATGCGTATAAGTTTTTTTCCCACGGTCTGAACTTTCACGACCTCACCTGCTCTGAGAAGTGCAGTTCTCTACTTCTTGTATTCTATGAAGGATGTATATAGCACTCATTTTTGATGTTTGGTGTCGCAGGAGCGGGTTTTTTTATATATACCGCTACCTGTTCGGTATGGTTTAATGGTCTAATCCCCTGTCACATTCTTCACACATATGAATCCGATGTCTTGCAGGTTCTATTCTGATTCATTGCTTGGTCTGTTCTCCACACACAAGTATATAATTATATATTATTTTTTCACTGTCACAAATACACGGGACTCCAATTTTCTTTCTTTTTCCTTTCTTTTATTTCATCTGGTTTTTTAATGACAATTTTAATAGATATGTTTATGACAAGGAAAAGCGGTTTTTGCATTGAAATCATGTTACTGTTTTATTCAATGAATGTATGTAATTCCCGCCGATTTTTTTCTGTTCTGGGTCAAGTGGGCGTACTAATGACGTCACACCGGAAGGTATAAAGTTTTCGGTTCATTCTTTGACTGCTGATTTTGATGTTGCTTGTGCCTGTATTGTCCTGAGGAAGGGAGCGGACGCTCCTGAAACGCGTAGACCTGAATATGGAATAAAGTCACGTTAAATCCATCTCCTGCACTAGTGGTCTTTGGCGCGGTTTTTAAACATCCATCTCTTCATCTATACTAATCATCATTGGGCTGAGTGAGTACCTCCGTGCCGTGCGGCACAGCGCTGCCCCTGCGACCCTGCACCTCATCAGGCCCCGCAACCCGCCTGTCATCCATCTCTACCCCATCACCGGGCCCCGGGACAACCAACCCCCCTACCCACAGAGGGGAGAAATAACAACAAAGCTGCTCCCTGTCACAGGCTCCCGGGATCCCCGTCCAGAGCAGCGGTGGTGTCCACACAATCACCACAACCGTGGGTGGCGTCACGGACAATATCCCCAAAACCCAAACGACCCCTTTTCACTCACGGGCGATGAGCGCTGCTCGAGTCCCCGGGATCCGGCCATCGCTCGAGCCACCGAGCAGCAGCAGCCGTAGAGCAGCGGCAGCCGGACGCGAGCAGTGGGAGAGCGCAGCGTCCCCTCCTCCGCCCGCGACACTTCCAGCTTGGGACTGGTGTGGAGGGTAAAGTGGATGAGGATGCGCAGGAGGAGGCTGAGGAGCATGATATTCCGGAGCTGTAGAGTGTGGGTGAAACCCTGACTGAGGTAGGGCCTGCAAAACTTGGTGTGTGAAGGACGTGTTCCGTCCCTCGCTCAGACTGGGTCCCAGCTTCCACAATATTAACCCAGTGTGACGTCAACGAGATGTAGCGGCCTTGCCCACATGCACTTGTCCACGTGTCTGTGGTTAGGTGGACTTTGGCTGAAACAGCGTTGTTCAGGGCACGTGTGATGTTTTGTGACACGTGGTTATGCAATGCGGGGACGGCACACCGGGAGAAATAGTGGCGGCTGGGGACCGAGTAACGTGGGACAGCTGCCACCATCAGGTCGCGGAATGCTTCTGTCTCGACCAGCCTAAAAGGCAACATTTCCAGCGCAAGCAGTCGCGAAATGTTAGCATTTAGAAGTGTGGCATGTGGGGCGTTGGCAGTGTATTTGCACCTGCGTTCAAAGGTTTGCTGAATGGATAACTGAACGTTGCGCTGGGACAAGGACGTGCTTGATGATGGTGTTTTTTCTGCATGGGCAACTGCAGGTGCAGGACCGGAGGAGGCTTGTTCGCAGGCAGCATGGACAGCGGATTGGCTCGCATGCACAACAAGCGAAGACGTAGCAGTGACATCAGCAAGCACTGCTCCTCAACTCTGTTGTACTTCCCACAAAGTCGGGTGACATGTGCCTGATCATGCTGGTGGTGGTCAGGCTGCTAGTTTTGGTACCCCTGCTGATGCTGGCACGGCAGGTGTTGCAAATGGCCTTTTTAGAATCATCTGGAGCCAACTTTTTTTTTTTTAAATCAGATACTTTTTTATTAAAACAGAATACATACAACAGAATAACAAATCGGCATCCAAATTAAATTTATCACATCTATTACCCCTTTAACTCCCCCTCCCGCCCCCCTCCCCCACCCCGGCAGCAACACTTCTCCCCGATACTACATCCCATATAGTACACACTTATAATACCCTCCAACTGTAGTATAGCAACCATCCCGTTGTGCAGGAGGAACAACTAGTAACACCAATAAAACAAAACACACACATTAGAGGTCTCAGACGGCCATCCCGGTCCCAGACCAGTTTATTGGTCCATCACTCGTCTTATTCGCATTGCAGCCAAGGAGACCAGAGCTTCTCAAACATTTTAACATTCCCCCTTCTTTCATACACTCCCCGTTCCAGCTGAAGAATACATTTCACCCTTTTAATGTACTCTCCCCTGGTCGGGGGGTCTTTTTTAATCCAGGACCTGGCGATTAGCTTTCTTGCCGCATACAGCAGCCTAGCAATGACAATTTTCATAGTATTTTCCACCCCAAGCTCCTCAACATATCCCAATATGCATATCACTGGTTCCCTGAGACCAGTCTCGGACAAGACCACATCATGTGAAAAATACCTGCGTCAGATCCCTGACACCTTGGACACTCCGAATTCCTTTTCAACCCCATTTTAAACATCAGTAAGGGAGACCTATATACCCGGTGAATCACGTATAGGTGAGACAGTCTGGCTGGTTCGCTCATGGAAAGTTTAGGGATATACTCTAAGATACTCTCCCACACCGCCTCCGTTATCGGCCCAACTTCCTCCTCCCATTTAGATTTAGCTTTAATTGGGTAGTCTAAAAGAAAGGTATGTAGTATATCTTTATACGTGCCAGAAATGATCCCTTTAGTGCTTCCTCCGCCCTTACACACATACTCCAGTACCAGGTCAGTCTGTATGGCCACACTTTGTTTAGCCGCTTGGGCTGCAATCGCATGTTTTAATTGTCTGTAGTGGAGCCAGCCGGACGCCGGTAACTGAAACTCACTCTGTAACTGCGGGAACGATTTCACAATTCCTCCGTCCAATATCTGATGCATGTATATCACACCCTTGCGTCTCCACTCCTCAATATTCCCCATTTTCTGAATCTCCGGGAGATTACTGTTATCCCAGATAGGTGTAAACTTAGTTAACCGGGTCACCCCTCTCACCCTTTTCAGCCTATCCCAGGTCTTATTTATAAGTGCCATTGTAGGAGATGTTCTACCCAGGAGCCCCACCGCACCATCCTCTAGTCCCATTACCAATGGACTTCTACCCACTATGTATTCCAGTACTTCTTTAATGCCCCCATCTTTCTCTCGATCAGACCACCCCCTGAGGTGTTGACATTGCGCCGCTATATAATACAATTCCGGATTTGGGATTGCTAGACCCCCCTCATCTTTCGGCCTTTGTAAAGTCTCTAATCGCACCCTAGGCTGCTTTTTACCCCACACCAGGTCCCTAAACAGCGAGTTTATCCCTTTAAATCTTTTCCTGGAAATACAAACAGGGGCATTGTGCAGTATGTATAGGAGTTTAGGCATCACTACCATCTTTAGCAAATTAACCCTTCCAACAACTGACAAATGTAGCTTGTTCCAGGCATCCACCTTGGCTCTCAATTTTTTAAGGAGAGGCCATAAGTTCACCTGTATGTATTTTTCTACTGGCAGAGATATCTGGATACCTAGATATTTAAATTCGTCCACATTCTTCAATTTGTTAGCCCCAGTATCCTCATTTGTCCAGGCTACTTCCCCATCCACTTTAAAGAGGCTCGATTTAGACCAATTAATGGTCAGTCCCGAAACTTCTCCAAATTTCTCTATTATCTGCATGGCATGATCCAATGAGGCTGATGGATCCCCCAGGAAAAGTAATAAATCGTCAGCATAAAGAGCTATTTTCTCCTCTAAATGCCCATACTTAAATCCATGGATCTCCTTTGTTTTCCTAATGGCCGCCGCCAGAGGCTCTATTGCAATAGCAAATAGGAGCGGCGATAGTGGGCAGCCCTGCCTCGTTCCCCGGTGCAACTCAAACGCTGAGGAGGTCACACCGTTAACTCTAACTTTAGCAGTAGGCCTATTATACAACAGCTGCACCCACTTTACAAACCGTGGGCCAAAACCCATATTCTGCAACACTTTCCACAGATACCCCCACTCAACACTATCGAACGCTTTCTGGGCATCTAGCGAAGCGATCACCCTCCGGCCAGGGTTGTCAGGCAGCAACTGTAGATTAAGGTACAATCTCCTGATATTAGCAGCTGTCGACCTATTGGCCATGAACCCTGATTGGTCCATATGGATTAGGTTAGATATAACTCCAGTCAGCCGGTTTGACAACACCTTAGCCAGAAGCTTCACGTCCGCTGTTAATAACGAGATGGGTCTATATGAGTCTGGAAGCCTCGGATTTTTATCCTCCTTAGGAATTACTACTATTATTGCTTCTCTCATAGATTCAGGCAATACACCTTCCCCCTCCGCCACCTCAAAGACTTTCAATAGTTTGGGTAATAGGATTTCTTCTAACTGTTTATAAATTTCAACTGGTAGCCCGTCTGCTCCCGGTGCCTTGTCATTGCTCATGCCATGCAGAGCGCCCTCCAGTTCATCAATAGTAATAGGTGACTCCAGTTTATCTCTATCCGCCACAGACAACACCGGAAGCTCACCTCGCTCAAGAAATGAGTCCACCTCTTCCACCCTCATCTCTCCGCTAGAAGAATATAGCGTGCGATAGAAATCTTTAAAGACCCCAAGGATCTCCTCAACCTCAGTGACCTGTGTCCCCTCCACCGTGTCCATACCATGCACAAATGAACTACTCCTTTGAGCTGCAGCTATGACCGATAATAGATGACCAACTTTTTCCCCCTCCTCATAAAAATGCAATTTTTGGAATGCCTGCTTCCTTACCGCCTTCTCCAAAAGCATCTTATTAACCTGTTCATGCGCCTGCCTAAGATTTTGCTTCGCGTCCGTAGTAGTACTCCGGATTGCTTCCAGCTCTGCCTTATCTAAGGCCTCCAGGCTATCTTTCTCATCCTGCCTCGTCTGTGTTTTACGTTTACAGATATCCCTCAACAGGAGCCCCCTGAGGTATGCCTTCATCGCATCCCATACCACCAGCGGACCAGTGCTACCCTCGTTGTGGATAAAGAAATCACCAAGATCCCGTTCTATATTCCCCATATTAATATGACGGATCACTGCTGGATGAAGCTTCCACTCTCCCCTCCTTCCCCCTGTCAGGGTCCCCCGTCGTATGGACACTAGAATTGGGCTATGATCTGAAATCACTCTTGTCAGATATTGCACGTCGCCTATCATTGCATCCATCAGATCACTAGCTAGAGCCATGTCAATACGGGACAGAGTGTTATGCGAAGCCGAATAACAAGAGAAGCAGGATACCCTCCCATTCCTCACTCGCCAGGCATCCACCATTCCAAGGTCCCCAATAAGAGTGCCAAACGAAGTCATACAACTATCCTGGATACCTGGAGGTCTACTACTCCTATCCCAGTACAGGTCTATCACATTATTGAAGTCCCCCACCAGTAAAAAAAGGGATTACTGGATTACTCCCCCCTTCTCAGAGAACTCCCTTATCTCCCTTAGTTTGGTGCACTTATATGGAGGTGGTATATATATATATATATATATATATATATTTATATATATATATATATATATACATATATATATACATACACACACACACACACACACACACATTATATATATATATATATTGCAGCTATACACATGAGTCTGTCAAATATTTTACACTTGACGGCCACACACTGTCCCTCTTTATCCACATACACTTCTATCTCTTCATATTACAGAGTTATGGATCAGCAGTGATACACCCCTTGCATAGTTGGAAAAGGTGGAATGATAGGCCTTCTGCACCCATCTCCTATTTAAAACATGTGTTGTCTCCTTTGTGAGATGCGTTTCTAGTAGACATATTACTGACGGGTTCTGGTCTTGAACATATTTAATTATTGCCGCTCTCCTAGACCTATCTGATAACCCTCTAATATTCCAACTCAACACCTTAATTCTATCCCCCATTATCCCACCCAGTAAAACCATCAAACCTTGTAGTATCTCCCCATGCTGCCTCTACCCTACCCCTTTCCCCCCTCCCCCCCTGCTCCCCACCACTTCCTGTTTTCGAGTACTCCCGTGAAGCATCAAGTTTTCCAAACCTGGTCCATAATCCCTACTAAATTCCCCCCTACCTCCCTCGCCTTCCCCTCTTAGACGCATTTTAAAACTCGTCCCTTTTCCAACAATTCTCCACTCCCCCCCTTTCTATGTATAATCATATTCCACTCAACCAATATAACAGTAAAATGGCGAACAGTAATTAAACTGGAATCTCAAATTGTAAATACCACCACCGCGCCTAATTAGGCAGTCCCCATGTCCTGCGAAGCTCACATCAAACCCTTCGCATTCCCCCTGCATACTACCTCAATCCCAAAGGGAAGGAGAAAAAAAAAGAAAAAACAAGAAGGGTCCCCTGTAAGCTCCTAAGGATGTTGTAGAGCCTCAGCCGGCCTTCTCCAACACACTGCAGATTCAGACAGCTCATTCCTTCAAACGGATCCGCTTTTCGTTTGCGTCCAACCACTGCATGGCTTCCGCCGGAGTTGTAAAAAAGTGCACCCGCTCCAACGCCATCACTCTTAGCTTTGCCGGGAACATCATTGAGTATTGCACCCCCATCTCTCGCAGGCGCCTCTTTACTCCTGTAAAAGTCATACGTAGCTTTTGAACAGAAATGGAGTAGTCCGGGTATATGGAAATTCTCTGGCCGTCAATCATAAGATCCTCCATGTCTCTTGCCTTTCGCAGTATAGTGTCCCTGTCCCTGTAGTTGAGGAGCTTGGCTAGCATAGTGCGAGGGCCCCTGCCTGCTGGTTGTGGCTGCATCGGGACTCTGTGTGCACGTTCCACGGCATAGAGCTTGGATAAGACATTAGCACCCATTTTCCCCCTGAGCCAGTCTTCTACATATTCAGTGGGGTTTCTTCCTTCCGCTTTCTCAGGGATGCCGACAATTCGGATGTTATTTCTTCTAGAGCGATTCTCTAAATCATCATTTTTTGCCATGATTTCAGCTATCTGCTGTGCAAATGTTTTTTCAGACTTTTGTAGTTTTGTAATATGATCCTCTGTTATCCCCACTCTCTCCTCTACAGCCGCTGTTCTCAGATCGGCTTTCTTGAGGTCTTTCTTAATGTCAGCAACCTCTGCCTGTAATCCCTTAACTTGCTTTGTCAGGGTAGTCAGAGCTTCTTTACAAAAAGACACCACTGCAAAAACGTCCTTTAAAGTGGGGTTTTCTGGAGCCTCCTGTGCACTATGTGCTTTCTCCACTTCTCCTGTCTTATCTTGCTGCTGTTCACCATCCCCCATATCATCAGAGCTGGCATTATCTTCTCCCTCCTCTATCTCACCTCTGTTATCTGTATGCTGATGTGATTTCTCTGAAGTCCAGGCAAATTTCTCCAGCCTTGCAGCGATCTGCATCCTCTCCTGACAGGCTGCATTAACTTTCTCAGCTTCCTGCCTTATCATGGCACCATCTTGAGAGCTGGGGACTTTCCCGCCTCCATTATCTTTTTGCCTGCCACGGACCATGGCACTCTACATCCACCAGACTCACCCCAGATAAGTCCTCACCACCTTATCTTCCTGACAGCCGGCTGAGGCAGTGATAACAGCGGTATTCAGGGATTTATCAAGGGAGTTTGCAGGAGAGCTCCACAAACACACTCTTCACATTGCAGTCCAGGCCACGCCCCCTAGCAAAAGGGTCTCTGATCTGGAGCCAACTTAAAAAACTGCCAGACTCGGGAAGACCTAACATTTGTACAGGCACCTTGTGTCGTGTTGTTCCGGGGAACAGTTGCCTGACGTCTGCCTGGGGCCACCACCCTGCTTCTTACTGCCTGTTGGGATGCTACGCCTCCCTCCCCCTGTGCACTGCTGTCCTCGCTCTGCATATCCTCCTGCCAGGTTGGGTCAGTTACTGGATCATCCACCACGTCGTCTTCCTCTTCCGCACCCTGCTCCTCCTGACTTCCTGACAATTGTGTCTCACCATCGTCCACCCCTTGTTGAGACATGTTGCCAACTTCGTGAGAACGTGGCTGCTCAAATATTTGGGCATCTGTACATACAATCTCGTCATGGCCCACTTCAACAGGAGCTGGCGAGAGGCCAGAATGTGTGAATGGAAACGTGAACAGCTCTTCCGAGTGTCCAAGTGTGGGATCAGTAATGTCCGTGGACGTGTACTCGGCCTGGTGGTAGGAAGGAGGATCAGGTTCTGAAATGTGCGGTGCAGTATCATGGCTACTGACACTTGACCGTGTGGAAGACAGAGTGTTTGTGGTGGTGCCAATCTGACTGGAAGCATTATCCGCTATCCAACTAACAACCTGTTGACACTGGTCTTGGTTCAAGAGCGGTGTACTGCTGCGGTCCCCAAGAATTTGGGACAGGACGTGCGAGCGAGTAGATGTGGCCCTTTGTTGTGGCGAAATTAGAGCTTGCACACGACCTCGGTCTCTGCCTGCACCACCATCACGTCCACTTCCTTGTTCGTTGACAACGCCCTTGCGCATTTTGCAATGCTGTGCTGATGTGTATTCACTAGACTTGTGCGTTATATCCAAGTTTTTGCAAAACGCACACAAGTGCACCTGAACGCTGCCACCAACAGGCACACACGTGCGGTTTTTAAATGCAAGCACGGACGCACTAAGAACCTAACAGGTCTCTATCCAGGGACAACGTGGAGCCTCCCAATTTTTGGCTGCCCTGCTTAAGGGCTATACTACAATAGACCCACTTCCTTACAATGGGCACTTCAGGTTTACAGACCATCATGCACGTCTCTATCCAGGGACAACGTGGAGCCTCCCAATTTTTGGCTGCCCTGCTTAAGGGCTATACTACAATAGACCCACTTCCTTACAATGGGAACTTCAGGTTTACAGGCCCTCATGCACGTCTCTATCCAGGGACAACGTGGAGCCTCCCAATTTTTGGCTGCCCTGCCTAAGGGCTATACTACAATAGACCCACTTCCTTACAATGGGAACTTCAGGTTTACAGGTCCTCATGCACGTCTCTATCCAGGGACAACGTGGAGCCTCCCAATTTTTGGCTGCCCTGCCTAAGGGCTATACTACAATAGACCCACTTCCTTACAATGGGCACTTCAGGTTTACAGGCCATCATGCACGTCTCTATCCAGCGACAACGTGGAGCCTCCCAATTTTTGGCTGCCCTGCCAAAGGGCTATACTACAATAGACCCACTTCCTTACAATGGGAACTTTAGGTTTACAGGCCCTCATGCACGTCTCTATCCAGGGACAACGTGAAGCCTCCCAATTTTTGGCTGCCCTGCCTAAGGGCTATACTACAATAGACCCACTTCCTTACAATGGGCACTTCAGGTTTACAGGCCCTCATGCACGTCTCTATCCAGGGACAACGTGGAGCCTCCCAATTTTTGGCTGCCCTGCCTAAGGGCTATACTACAATAGACCCACTTCCTTACAATGGGCACTTTAGGTTTACAGGCCCTCATGCACGTCTCTATCCAGGGACAACGTGGAGCCTCCCAATTTTTGGCTGCCCTGCCAAAGGGCTATACTACAATAGACCCACTTCCTTACAATGGGCACTTCAGGTTTACAGGCCCTCATGCACGTCTGTATGCAGGGGCATTGGTGAACCTCACAATTTTGGACTGCCCTGGCAAAGGAAAATACTACAAAGACTCACTTCCTCAAAATGGGCACATTAGACTCAGAGGCCTTTATGTACGTCTCTTCTCAGGGACATCGGAGTGCCACACAATGTTTTACGTAAAATCTTTCATGAATTAATCTCAAAAAGTAACATACATTAGCTCTATCTCACTATTGGGTATGTGCCCTTAACATTTCCGCCATGAAAATTCATTTTGGTGTCATTTTTGAAGGTTTTCTGGTGAGTCCGTAAAAATGGCGTAAAACGCGGACAAAATTGTTCACAGCTGTGACTTTTGAGTGATAAATGCTTCAAGGGGTCTTCCCCATGCTGTTGCCATGTCATTTGAGCACTCTTCTGAGACTTTTGTGCCATTTTTAGGGTTTCTACATGCTGCCGGGGGTCATTTCACAAAAATACTCGGGTCTCCCATAGGATAACATTGGGCTCGGTGCTCGGGCCGAGTACACGAGTATCTTGGGATGCTCGGCCCGAGCCTCGAGCACCCGAGCTTTTTAGTACTCGCTCATCACTAAACAGGATGTGTCTGACCATGTCATATGCCCCACTAAGTAAAGAGGCAGCATTTACAGAATCTCTTAAAGCAAAGACACCAAGATCTCAGTGGTTGATTATAGTGGTCAACCTGACCTCAGGTCAGTATGGTCTAGGGTGAAGACCTTGGATTATGTTGACTCAAATCACCTCATCTATAGACTGAACTTAATTATAATATGTAACCTCCTGATTGATAATAATTGGTTGTTGAAGTATCGTGTTTTCGCCCAATTGATTGTATGTTGATTTCCCTATGTCCCTCCTACATGTACATCCTACTGTAATTTTACTATAATAATGGACAGCAGCATAATGGAGTCAGTTCTGCCTTTGTAGTGTACAGAACTCATTGTAGCTACAATAAAGCTTTCTTTACTCCATAGAAGAAAGTGGTTGCGTAATCCTTGAGAGACTGAGAAGTTATTCCTCATCAGAGGAGACCCAGGAGGACCAAAAGTCAAAATCCTTTTAGAAAAGTGTCTTGTAGACAGATGAGATCAAGATGGAGCTTTTTGGCATGGCACATCAATCTACTGTTTACCGACAACGTAATGAGTCCATAAAAAAAAGAACACCCTACCTACAGTAAAATACGGTGGAGGATGAGAGATGTTTTTGCGTTGTTTTGCTAGCTGCCTTGACTCTGTGTAAGGCATCATATATCTAAAGATCTCAAAAGCAATGTAATGCCCAGTATCAGAAAACTGGGTTTGCTTCCTAGGTCATGGGTCTTCCAGCAGGACAATGACCCCTAATATACTTGAAGAAGCACCCACAAATGGATGTAAACAAAGAGCTGGAGAGCTCTGAAATGGCCTCAATCAGTCTGGATGTAAGTCCTATTGAACATGTGTGGAAAGATTTTAAAATTGTTGTTGGGAGAAGATGATTTCAAAACTGAGACATCTGGAAGAGTTTACAGAAGAAGAGAGGTCCAAAATGCCAGTTGAGAGGTATTAGAAGCTTGTTGATGGTTATTGGAAGTGATTGATTGCAGTTATTTATTCCAAAGGGTGTGCAACCAAATATTAAATAGAGGGTTATCAGCAATTTTTGGAATTTTGTGTGAAATTATCTCCAATTTGACTTTCTCTTAGTTTTTTTCTTTGTTTTTGGAACACACAAAAAGGAAATAAACAAGTGTTTCACGAAATGTGTAATTGCAATGATTTTCTGGGGGAATGCTTAATTTTTTTCACTTTTGGTCATGATTTGTATATATGTTATTATACAGGAAATAATGTTTCTTAACATTTTTTACTGTAAGATTCATTGTACAGTAAAGGACATGTAAGAGGACATCTTACACACCCTGGAAAAAATAAGAGCGGGGATTGCATTATGATTACAGATGAGCGAACCTGTTCAACAAAGGTTCACCAATTTCAAATTCGGTACAAGGCTTAAACTGTTCGATTCGGGCTTTTGCGATTTTGCTGGTGCACATGGCCACCGTGCCTGAGGACTGGCAGATATACCAGCAAAACCTCAAAAGCCTGTATGAGTGGAGGTGGAACCGCATCACCCATAATCACATGCTCCTATTATCACATGCTCCAGCAGCTATCAACACACTGAATGCAGCAAAATGTGGTATTAATAGGGAATAAAATATATGTATCCGTGCCATGGGAATTTTGGTTTTAGATTGCAGCAGCAAAAGCCAAACCTATCCCTCTTCCAGCAGCTACTGTATCCCTACCATGAATGCAGCTAACAGTGGTATTATTGGGGAATAGAATAGATTTAGCCCTGACAAGGGTCTTTTTCTTTTAGGTTGCAGCAGCAAGGATTGCAAGGTGTTATTCACTGCCTATTTGCCTCTAATCCAAACCCATCCCTCTTCCAGCAGCTATCCCTACACTGAATGTAACAAACAGAATTATTATTCGGGAATAGAATAGATGTAACCCTGACGAGGGACTTTTGGTCTTAGATTGCAGCAGCAAGGACTGCAAGGCTTTATTCCCTGCCTATATGCCGCTAATCCACACTTATCCCTCTTCCAGCAGCTATCCCTACACTGAATGCAACAATCAGAAATATCAATAGGGACTAGAATAGATGTAACCCTGACAAGGTAATTTGGTTTTTGGATTGGTCAGCAAGTATTTCATGCCTCTAATCTAATCCTATCCCTTCTCCAGCAGCTATACCTACACTGAATGTGGCAAACAGAATTATTATTAGGGAATAGAATAGATGTAGTCATGACAAGTGACTTTTGGTCTTAGATTGCAGCAGCAAGGACTGCAAGGCTTTATTCCCTGCCTTTATGCCGCTAATCCACACTTATCCCTCTTCCAGCAGCTATCCCTACACTGAATGCAACAATCAGAAATATCAATAGGGACTAAAATAGATGTAATCCTGACAAGGTAATTTTGTTTTTGGATTGCTCAGCAAGTATTTCATGCCTCTAATCCAAACCTATCCTTTCTCCAGCAGCTATACCTACACTGTTTCTGGTGTACAGTGTGTTGAGCGTCATATCACCAGGTCTTATATAGACCCAATGATGTGTTGCAGCCGGCCAATCACAGTAATACCAGCAGCCAACTTGGCTATACCATTACAGTGATTGGCAGACAATCCCTACATTTAGTGGCTGGAAAACAGCTGTGAAACGTGGGATGGGGACTCGAGCAAGACGGTCAAGCACCCGCGATGCTCGATTTAGTGTTGAGCAGTGGCAAGCACACTTGCCCATCACCAGTAATGACGCTTCCTTGGGTGGAAGATTAGGCACAATCTATCTTTTTACGGTGACTGTTAATTATACAAGTAGAATAATAATGGGTATTTCTATTGTGTATATATACGGTATCTCTGTTTTGTTATTTCCTATGGTAAATCTGTTTTATTGCCACTTTCTAATCTGTTTCTTTATGGTCTGCGCTGTTGCATCCATTTACCTGTTTACACATTTACATAGGTCTTTCTACATGCATTACCAGACAGTTTCTGAGGCAGCTCGGCTGCCTTTTAAATGAACCGCAAAGCCTGGATAGGATGTATGGGAGCGGCAAGTCTCAAGTGCCTATTAAAAACCCTCTAAGCACTAGCGGTGCTGGAATCTGCTTTTCCTAGAACCACATCACCAAGGCTAACCACCTCCGTGATACATATCTCCCATCCAGGACCTGTCTGGCTGCTACATTACAATAATAATATGGCCACCTTTCTTTCCAGTAACAACCATAAGCTCCATCTATGGTGTCTGTCAGGTTATTCCTTTGATGATTCGTCTGTTGGACCAGCCACAGCTCCCAGACATTGCTCAAAAAAGTTACTCAACTTAAAGTCCTCCTTAGGTATAGTGCACACTTCATTAGACAACTAAGGAAGCACACCAGTCCAGGATCAATCCTGAATATGCACACAAAAATTGTTTTACAAAAATAAGACACCTTTTATTAGCATTTAATGTCAAGTACAAAATATATTAAAATAGAAGAACCACCTAGGGGGACACGACTGGATCAAATTACTATAAAGCAAAACCCAAACATTAGCATACCATGATATGATCTCATTCATTGTAATGCATATGAGACAGAACTAGCTATATATATTAAATATGTACCATAGCGAAAAACTATCAAAACATCACCATTAACATGCTGTAATATAACCCAGCTGTGATCCACACAAAGGGTACCAGATGTAGTTACACATTGGGTATACATAGCACTAATAGCGATTGATAATGACATGTATTGCAAGAATAGCATTTAGCGGTGGCAAAACAATTGCAGAAATAATTCCAGGCTAAAATAACTACCTGATTATGGCAATTCCCAATGTAAAATCTGGCCGCGTGTCCCACCACCCCTGACGTACGTTTCGCCGCTCACTTTTAAAAAAGTGTGCATTACAGTGAATGAGATATCACGGTATGCTAATGTTTGGGTTTTGCTTTACAGCAATTTGATTTACCTTTATTAAATAACAGGGTGTGTGATAGATCTATACTAGATCTGATTGCCATCACGGTAGTGCACATGTGATCGATATGGTTGCTATTTCTATATGGATGAGATTGTATTATAGCAAGAAAACTATTTTGGAACTATTTTGTCTGTACTAACAGAGAGGCATATTAGTCTTAATTACTTACCATATTGTAACATGGTAGACGTTGGGCATTTAAAGAGTAATTTGTGGCAGACAATTGAATATCTATGAGAGGCATTCCTACTCTGTGTAATTTCACAATTTGTAGGTTTAAATTATCTGGATCCAGTCGTGTCCCCCTAGGTGGCTCTACTGTTTTAATATGTTTTGTACTTGAACTTAAATGCTAATAAAAGGTGATTTATTTTTCTAATACAATTTTTGTGTGCGTATTCACTTCCTTGTGCAGTTGGGATTGATCCTGGACTGGACTGCTCACAAAAGTGACTGATCTCCAGTGTTATAAGGAGCACAAGTTCTCGGTTGGGTTTTGGTCCAGTGAAGAAGGTGCTGGGGTTACTATACTGTATCTCCATCTTATGGCCGGGGCCACATAGGGGACTACTGCGATCCTCGCATGACACACGGCTCACACTGGAAGCACAGCGGGAGCCGAGTGTCACTGCGACTGAGGTCCGATCTTGCCATTGGAACACAGCTGCAGGGGGCGAGCCGGCTCTGAGGAGGGGAGGGCCGGCGCTGAGAAGGGGAAGGCCGGCGCTGAGGAGGGGAGGGAGGGATTTATCTCCCTCTGTCCTTGGTTGCTGGCAATTGCCATTCTTGCCCTGCACTCACAGTACACCGGTACACAGTACACAGTGCACTGCGACTTTTCTCTCGCCCCACAGACTTGAATGGGTGTGAGAGAAACAAGGATCGCATTTCCCCCGCAGCATGCTGCGACTATTTTCTCGGTCCGATTAAGGCTGAAATAAAAAACGCTCATAGGTGCAAAGGGACACACAGGGTAATATTGGTCCGAGTGGAATGCGATGTTTTATCACATTCCACTCGCTCTCATTTTCATGCTGTGTGTCTTAGGCCTAAAGGTCTTTATTGGCACTGAGCAGTGGAGTCTTTGATGCTGTGATGGAGCCTTGTCTCCTGCAGAACAATCAAGGACAGATGCAGAATTTTTTAAGCACCGCTGCTGGAAGACCGTGTCTTCTAACAACAGAAGGAGGTGTGGGAGAAAATTTTAAGCCCATCTTCAACCTGAAAAGGTCCAACTATCTCCTCTGTAATAATCCCACCCTAAAGCAGGACTCCATCTTCTCATTGTTGGGTTCTGAGGGGAATCAAAGGTCTATGTTCGATACTGATCAAACCACAGACCCATTCATCTGCTCTGTCTAGAGTCACTCATCTCATCTGTCCATAAAATCTGTGAACGATCTGCATCACTCCTTGACCAGAAACACATGAGCAACTCAGGTCACTCGCTATCTCCAAATCACCTGCATTACCATGTTGGATTTCCCAACCTTTTGGAGTTTAGCAGCAGGAACCCAGTTGTCTCACACAACCCCACCAGGTGAGCAGAACCATCTCTTATCACTACCTTAATGTGGATAACACCCTATTGTGCTTTCCTTGTTCCCTTAGCCTATTGCTTGTTTTTTTCCTTACATTTTTTACTCCCTGGTAACTATATACAAGAAACCTTTCTTTGGTTCTGTGGTCGCACCAATATCTGATCAGTGTCCTGTCAACAAGGAACACTCTGTTACTTCTCAAAATCAGGGAAATCTTTGTTGGTCTATTGTTCCTGAGGAGAACAGGCTTCAACTAATTCTGTACACCCCGATAAAGGATGGGGTCTGCTTCATCCAATCAGCATTTAGAGTCATACAGATTGTAGGTGGGAAATCTTCAGAAAGTGATGACCTGGTCACAATACTCATTGTAGATGAAAATCACAAAGCCAATAGAGAAGTCAATGGAGAATTTGTCTTGTATCATCTGTAGTTTCTGCTGAAATTAGTATGAAGCAGCTGTGCTAATCGCTTTGTTCTCCCGGAGATGAACCTTTCTCATAGAGAACATGGGGGCTCTTGGCCAAATTATTACTCCTGTGTACGGGAGGGCCGGCCAAGAAGGCGGTCAGCCAAACAATCCACCGGAGATTCCTTTGGTCATCCAACATTTATTTTACTTAGGGGTCTGCAGAAACCATAAAAAGGAGCAGTCGATTTGCATTGACTATTCTAGTCAAATTCTAGCGAAGTGCTCATTAGTAGCTTCTTTTTTATTTGTTTGAAGGATGATGTTATATAATAATGTGTTTTTCTAGATATGGAAAAATGCTTGAAGTGTCCTGATGATCAGTGGTCTAATGAGATAAGAGACACCTGCATCCCAAGAACCCTTGAGTTCCTGTCCTACGATGACCCCCTGGGATTATGTCTCATTGTCATTGCTCTACTCTTCTGCCTCTTGACCACTCTTATATTATGGATGTTCATCAAGTACAAACACACAGCGATTGTCAGAGCCAATAATCGTAACCTCAGCTTCATCCTCCTCCTCTCACTCATCTTATCATTTCTCTGCCCTCTGCTCTTTGTTGGAAAGCCCATGAAGATGTCCTGTCTCCTCCGGCAAGTTGCTTTCGGGAACATTTTTACAATTGCTGTCTCTTCAGTTTTGGCCAAAACCGTTACCGTTGTCTTGGCCTTTAGAGCCACCAAACCTGACACGTCACTGAAGAAATATATCGGGAGACATCTTGCTACATCACTCTTGTTATTGTCTTGTTTTGGTGAATTCTTGATTTGTGTGTTTTGGTTGGCCTTGGCTCCACCATTTCCAGTATATAACACTGAGATGGAGGCAGGAAAGATAATCCTACAATGTAATGAGGGATCTGCCGTTGCTTTCTACATGGCCATTGGCTACATTGGATTTCTGGCTGTGTTGAGCTTTTTAGTAGCCTTCATGGCCCGGAAACTTCCAGACACCTTCAATGAGGCTCAGTACATCACCTTCAGCATGCTGGTCTTCTGCAGTGTGTGGATCTCCTTCATCCCGGCCTATCTCAGCACCAAGGGGAAATATATGGTGGCTGTGGAGGTTTTCGCCATCACAGCTTCCAGTGCTGGACTTCTGGGCTGTATCTTCATTCCCAAATGTTACATTATTCTACTGAGACCAGAACTGAACACAAAGGCCAATTTAGTTGTCAGAAATGTTAAAAAGCTTAAAAATTAGTCCAATGTGCAATAAGATTAGTATGAGGGGTAGGTCACAAATGCATGAGGAGCATTAGGATGGTCATAGAGAAAGAATATCTGTAATTCTTCCAGTTAAACAGTAACTGATTGTATTATTTTCTCTAAATGATATAATAAAGATATGTTTTTCTGTGTGAAGGTTTTCTGGGTATTTTTTTCTTAATTAAAGGGAATCGGTCAGAAAAATTTGACCCCCCCAAATTTCACCTTATATGTGCATTTTGACATTTCAAAGTCAAGTGATATGTCAATGCATGCAGCAGCACTGTATATGATTTGTGATGAAAGTGATAAGTGCAAACCTGACATTAATGCCTCAAAATATAAAAAGAGTGCACGTTAAATATCCACAGTCATGAAAGCAGGTATCAGTATATAGCTACAGAGCTTGTGCAATCAATAAATTCATTTATAGACCTGCAAGGTGCGAATAATGATTAGAAATGAGCAAACCTGTTCAAAAAAGTTTGCGCTATATTTTGGCTGTGTATCAAAATATGAGGGACCCAAGCAGCTTTTTTCTTTATTTAAATAAATAATTTTAAAAAACAACAATTTTGAAAATCAGCCAATATAAAGCCATCAGCTGGAGGCTGGTATTCTCAGGCTGGAGAGGCCCATGGTTATTGGGTCCCCGCAGCCTAAGAATAGCAGTCTGCAGCCACCCAGAATTGTCACATTAATTAGATATAACAATTCCAGAAGAATTTTCTCCTCATATCGACTGCCTTGGTACAGTGGCAGTGTAATACAAGGGGTTAATGACAGCTGTGATTTGTCAAAACAATCACAGCTGTCACTAAGCCTTGGATTAGTAATGGGTGCGGATCTCTGAGACCCCCCATTACTAATCCTTTAAGTAAAAAGAAATTAATACAAAACACACAGAAAAATCTTTTATTTAAAAAAAAAAACAAAAACTCTTTCACCAATTTATTAACCCCAAAACATCCAGGTTTAATGCAATCCATGCCACAATGTCCTAAGATGCTCCCGGCTTTGCTACTTAGTTAAGTCACAGCACACGGGCACATTAGAGAACATGGCCACCTGCTGCGGGTTCAGGCAGACATTGATTGAGCCGCAGGTGTGAGCAGTGAAGAAACTGAGTTTACCTGCGGACAAAGCTGGAGCTTCCCACGGTACTTATACTATGACTGCAGGTAAACTCACCTCAGGTTAACTATTTGAACTCCATGACCTAATCTCAGGTGAACTCATTGAGTTCAAGGAGACCTGCATCTTCTGGCAGAAAATCATTGGGTTTTTTTGCGAGAAGATAAAGACTTGGTGCTGAAATTAATCACCAAATACCTGTACCAAATCTCCATCTCCTGGTAAAAAACTGCATCACGTTTTGATGCATTTTTTTTGCCAGAAGATGCAGATTTGGTGCAGTAATTTGGTGTATAAATTTCAGCCAAATCTGCATCTCCTGCAAAAAAACAGTTTAGGAGCTGGTTTCTGTGTGGAGATGCAGATTTAATGCTGGAATTTATACACCAAATTACTACACCAAATCTGCATCTCCTGATAAAAAAAACTCATCAAAACAACATTGCGTTTTGATGCATTTTCCTGCCAGAAGATGTAGATTTGGTGCAGGAATTTAGTATCTAAATTTCAGCACCAAATCTGCATGTCCTGGCAAAAAAATTCAGTTTAGGTGATGCTTTCTGCCAGGAGATGCAGATTTGGTGCAGAAATGTCTGCTCCAGATTTCTGCACCAAATGTACGTTACATGGCAGAATACCACACAGAAATGATGTCAAAACCGTGGTTTTTGTGTGGTTTTTTGCTAGGAGATGCAAATTTGGTACTGAAATGTATACACCAAATTCCTGCATCAAATCTGCATATCCTGGCAAAAAAAATCATTTTCTACCAGAAAATACAGGAATTAAGTTCAATGAATTCAGCAGAGGTAAGTTTAAATGCAGTCACAGGTGGGGTACTGTGGCAGTCTCCAGCTATTATGCTGCCCCCGTTGAAGCAGCCGAGCTGCTCGGATCCGGGTTCGCTGTGGCTCGAGGGTCTCCGGACCCAGAGTCGTGCGGCAACTCAAATGAAGGGGCAGTATGTACAGGGGAATTTAGATATAGTTCGTGACGCCACCCGTGGTGTGCGGTAACGGAGAGTACCACCGCTGCCGTTGGGAGTACCCGGGGTGATGGAGTGGGGCAGCTAGATGTCATCACCCTCAATGGGAAGGGGAAGGCCCCAGGACTCTGGATGGTGGGGCGCAGGGCTGCTGGAATCATGGAATGACCATGTACTCACTCAGGCCAGTTAGCGTGGTGCTGGATGATCTTTTGTAAAGTAATTACACACACATGCTGCAGGTGAACCAAAGGTCCCAGTGCACCACTGCTGCTTAGGAAGGAGAGCACATCCAGGTATCCGCTCCCAATAGTATTGCTGTGCTGTGTCCCAATTTAGTCCAGCCTCTCGAGAGCTCCGACTACTCGGCCCCGCACACTCTGAGGGCCACTACTTCACTTTTCCTGGGGGCTCCAACTCCTGGTTCCCTTTCCCTTTGGAGAGTTTCTACTTCCCTTACTTTTCCTTTGCTCCCCTGGAGCCGACTGACTTGTCACCTCCCACCAGTCTGCTTAACCCTTCGGTAGGCGGCCTTTTCCTCTCTAGACCTACCCACTGGCTTGTCTGTCCTGTACCAGGAAAGAGAGAAGGTGCAGTTCCCTGCGACACCCTGGTATAGCCAGGGGCGTCACATTCCCCCTTGGTTAAACGTAGCTCGTCCCCGAGCTACAGGACACAATGAGGTTTATTGAAACCGCTCCTGTAAGGAGAAAAAGGTGTAACAATTTAATGACCGTTCATCCCACACAGGGGAGGCGTATTCTTAAATGTTGCAAAAGGAAACTCACGGAGTACACATTCCCCGTGTCCCTCTCCCTTCAACCAGCCACCCAAACAACCTCAAGCCCGCCACTTCCTACTTGGTTCCATGAAGAAAAAACAAAAAAGCTACCACTAAATGTGCACTACAGCACTAAAAATTCCAACTGTACTTATTATAAATTTGAGATTTTTGGCAAAAAAATTTTTTTACTTTTAAACCTTGGACCTGTTTGCTGGACAATCCTACAAATTTATTTCCTTATCCGCTGACTGTATCCCAATGCCTCGCTGGCTGTATCCCTATGCCCCGCTGACTGTTTCCGAATGCCCCGCTGACTGTTTCCGAATGCCTCACTGTATTCCTAGCCCCATATACTGTGCTACCCTCAGGGATCAGAGGTCCAAGGTGACATGCGGCGAGGAGGGGGGATCCGTAGTTCAGTGCCGCTCAGGCTGCAGATCATTGCTCCCAGCCACATGCATTCAACTCAGACCTGCGCCCCCGGCAGTCTGTCCTGTCAGCAATCACAGTACATAACAGCGGAGGCCCGAGGTGAGCACATGAAGGGAGGGGGGTGAGCAGTGGGGTAGGGAGGGAGGGAGTGGAGTGGGGTGGGGGTACGTGGCAGAGTGGGGACAGCATGCCAGGATCAGTTATGCTGCAATCACCGCTGCCCGGCGCTGGTGACCCCATCCATCCCGGCGGGTAAAGGAGGGAAAGTGCAGCACACAGCATATGCTGTGAGCTCCACAAAGATGGCGCAGATCTCCTCTCTCTGCTGTGATCTGGACAGCCCAGGGGGCGCATCCAGATGACAGCATGGAGCTCTCCTGTATTAAGTATAGAGGGTCAGAGTCCGACTATCAGAGTCAATGCACAGAGGGCTGCCATAAAGGAGGTGAGTAATCGTTACTATCGTTACTCACAGCAAATCCAAGATGGCCGCCCCCAGTGCTTCAGTAACACTAGAATTAAATAAAAACTAAATTAACAGTGAATTTAATTTTCCATTAAAAAAATTAAAAACTTGATTTCATAATCAATATTATTAATACAAAAATAAAAAACCGCGACACCTTCCTGTGCTGCCCCCGTGTCCAGCAGCTGCCGCTGCTCGAGTCCAGACGTTCAGGGGTGGTGGCTCGAGGGTCTCCGGACCCGGGGGTACTGCGGACACTCCAAATTAAAAGGTGGGGGGTTGGACGTAAATGTACGGCTGGGCCGTATTAGAGTTCGTGACGCCACCCACGGTGTGTGGTGAGGTTGGACACCACCGCTGCTGTGACGGGGCACCCGGGAGAGATGTTGTGCAGCAAGTTGTTAACCCCTCCGTGGGCAGGGATGGTGGCCCCGGGACCCAGTGGGCATTGGTGCAGGGAGATGGGCGACCACAGGGTGCTGGTGTACTCACTATTGAAGGAAACACACGCGTCTCTGGTAAACCAAAATGATGGTGGTTGGTGCCCGCAGCCGGCTGCGTTCTGGTCCCCAACCTGGCTGGTGGTCTCTGTCTTTCTCCCGCACCTGTGTGAACGTTGGACTACCTGAGCCTGCAACTTCAGGAGTCCGCTTCCGGCTTGTGACGGTCTAGGGAGCCCTTGCCCGCAGAGGCTGGCCCGTGGGATCTCTGAGCCTTGGCGGTGGCCTTCTATCCCCCTCGGTGGGCTGTTGTCTTCTTTCGGTACTTTGGGTGGGCCAGGATCTAAAATCCTGGCCTCAATCAGTTAATTAACTAGTCCCCAGTCGTTTCTGGACCTAGTTTCAGTGTCTGAGTACCCCCCTTTGTGCTCCGGTTTCCGGATCGGTTCCCCGGGTTGGTACCGGCGGGACACCACCCTGCCCCGGTCCACCACGGTTCGCCTAGCCGTCTTCCTGGCTCCTGCAGACGAGACCACTGTCTGCCTCCTAGCCTAAGGCACCAGGGCTCCAGCCCTGGCACCTGTCAGTTTGCCTCAGGCCCTGTCACAGGCCTGACCTCCACTCTCCTTGAACTCTCAAACTGCTCTCTTGTACTTTCTCCTGCCCCAGGCTATCAGGACTCCTAGGTGGGCATCTTCCAACCGCCCGGTTCCGCCCCCTGGTGTGCCCATCAGCCCTGAGGGAGGTGACTAGGGCGTAAATGGTCGGCTGTGTGTTACCTGGTGAGGGACGGGTGTAATGCGGGGCCCTATTTGTGACTACCTGGCCCGGCCAGGGCGTCACATTCCCTTTAAGTGAAAACCGACCTCTGGCTGTCACAGTCAATAAATGCTACAATCAATGGCAATCACAGCATTTAGGAGGCTGGAAAAGGAAGTGCGCTCACTTTGCCACAATATCAGCCCCCCTGTGAAGTAACCTCTGGGCCTGCCAGCTATTATAGCTTATTAGATCATGTCAGCAGCATGGTTTAAAAGGCTTCTGTCAGCCACCTTTTTCTTTGATTACTGCTTTGCACACTCTTGGCATTCTCTTGATGAGCTTCAAGAGGGGGTCACCGGAAATGGTTTTTCAACAGTCTTGAAGGAGTTCCCAGAGATGCTTAGCACTTGTTGGCCCTTTTGCCTTCACTCTGCGGTCCAGCTCACCCCAAACCATCTCGATTGGGTTCAGGTCTGGTGACTGTGGAGGCCCATCACTCTCCTTCTTAGTCAAATAGCCCTTACACAGCCTGGAGGTGTGTTTGGGGTCATTGTCCTGTTGAAAAATAAATGATGGTCCATCTAAACGCAAACCGGATGGAATAGCACGCCGCTGCAAGATGCTGTGGTAGCCATGCTGGTTCAGCATGCCTTCAATTTTGAATAAATCCTCAACAGTGTCACCAGCAAAGCACCCCCACACCATCACACCTCCTCCACCATGCTTCACGGTGGGAACCAGCCATGTAGAGTCCATCCGTTCACCTTTTCTACAAAGACACGGTGGTTGGATCCAAAGATCTCAAATTTGGACTCATCAGAACACAGCACAGATTTCCACTGGTCTAATGTCCATTCCTTGTGTTCTTTACCCAAACAAGTCTCTTCTGCTTGTTGCCTGTCCTTAGCAGTGGTTTCCTAGCAGCTATTTTACCATGAAGGCTGCTGCACAAAGTCTCCTCTTAACAGTTGTTCTAGAGATGAGAAGGTGTGTCCAAACTTTTGGTCTGTACTGTATATATATGTGTGTCTGTGTGTGTGTGTGTATAAAAAAAAAATATATATATATTTGGTACTGCCGCTTCTGGTATTACCAAATCTATAAAACTGTCACATTAGTTAACCCCTACAGTGAGCACTGCAGAAAAAAATGTGCAAAAATCTGTGCTTTTTCATCATACTGCCAAATAAAAGTGGAATAAAACATGATTAAAAAACAAATGTAAAAAGAATGGTACCGCTGAAACTGTCATCTTGTCTCACAAAAAATAAGCTAGAGATACAGCTCCGTCAGTGGAGAGATTTAAAAGCTATAGCTGTCAGAGATGCAAACACTATTCTTTTTTCAAGAAAATAGTTTTTATAGTGTAAAAGAGGGAAAACATTAAAAAAAATCATATACAGTGCCTTACGGAAGTATTCAGCCCCCTTGAATTTTTCAGCCTTTTCCCACATTTCAGGCTTCAAACATAAAGATAAAAATGTGAATGTTCTGGTGAAGAATCAACAAGTGACACAATTGTGAAGATGAACGAAATTTATTGCTTATTTTACACTTTTATAAAAAATAAATAACTGTAAATTGTGGCGTGCAATATTATTCATCCCTTGTAAGTTAATACTTTCTAGCGCCCCTTTTTGCTGCGATAACGGCACACGTCTCTTGGGGTATGTGTCTATCAGTTTTGCACATGGAGAGGGTGAAATTCTCGCCCATT
Organism: Anomaloglossus baeobatrachus; assembly: GCF_048569485.1. Lineage (NCBI taxonomy): Eukaryota > Metazoa > Chordata > Amphibia > Anura > Aromobatidae > Anomaloglossus > Anomaloglossus baeobatrachus. The sequence continues at coordinate 696,478,411 of NC_134355.1, forward strand.
ATTCCTTTGTAAACAGCTGGAGCTGAGTGAGGTTGGATGGAGGCGTTTGTGAACAGCAGTTTTCAGCTCTTTCCACAGATTCTCGATTGGGTTCAGGTCTGGGCTGTGACTTGGCTATTCTAACACCTGGATACAGTTATTTGTGAACCATTCCATTGTAGATTCTGCTTTATGTTTGGGATCATTGTCTTGTTGGAAGACAAATCTCCGTCCCAGTCTCAGGTCTTTTGCAGACTCCAACAGGTTTTCTTCAAGAATGGTCCTGTATTTGGCTCCATCCATCTTCCCATCAATTTTAACCATCTTCCCTGTCCCTGCTGAAGAAAAGCAGGCCCAAACCATGATGTTGCCACCACCATGTTTGACAGTGGGGATGGTGTGTTCTGGGTGATGAGCTGTGTTGCTTTTACGCCCAACATATCATTTGGCATTGTGCCCAAATAGTTGGATTTTGGTTTCATCTGACCAAAGCCCATCGTTGTAGAGACCAGTACTCTGGGGCAGTGCCTGAATTACCAGTGAGTGAAAGACCTGGAATCGCAGCCCCTGCCTCTGCCGCTCATTTGCCGACACCATCGCCCAGCACTTCGGTGCCAACGGGGACTACCACCAACCCCCTTCCATCCTCCGTCATCCTCCTCGGGGTAACCCCGTTCCGTTGGTGGGGAGCGACACCATCCCGGCTGTGGCCTTCACCATCAGCCCCGGAGAGCAGCACCCGCAGCGGCGGCCCATCTCGCCGGCCGGACTACAGGTGGTGGCGTCACGATCTAAAAAGACTTTCCTCACCGTCACTACCCTCATCCTCCCTCCTTGCTCCCGTCCACCGCCTTCCCTCCTGTCCTCCTCGGGGTCACAAAACCGGGCCAGGTCAGCCCGTGACGACGCAGTGGATCTGTAACCCCCGACCCAGCGATGAGTCGGGTAAAAACCCCTCGACGCCAGGGTGTTACATAAACTGTTCTTAATTAGGTTAGATGTGTGGGTCTTATTGTTTGTTAAATCTAGAGAAGTTAACCATTGTGTCTTCCCAGACTGATCGGAGCCTTATTGTCTGTAATGTGTATTGCCTCAGCCTCTCTGAATGTATATTTCAGAGGAAAATAATGCAGTCGTATTGAACTTGCGACCAATGAGAGATCAGCCATTTCCAACAATCCTGTAAGAAAAATGAATGGTATAAAAGGGCCTTGCCTCATCATCGTGAGACTCTACATGACCCCAACTGAAGAGCTTCAGTTCCAGCTGGAGGAATCACTGAACTGCTTCACTTAAAGAAGGATACTACCTCATCTCAGTCGCGGAGCTTCGTTTCCAACTGATGAAACACAGAAATGCTTTACTTTGAATAGTCTACAGGATTTCAGCTTAGGATCCACGGTTGCAGCTGAAGATTCAGAGAACTGCTATCTAAGCATGCTGCTATCTCTTCTCAGTGGGTGCTGCTGGACTTAGGAAGTTGGCCCTGGAAGCCCTGAAGTCAAAAACACTCTAATCCCCGGCTGGCCAGCTGAAGGGTGAGATTCTGTTGCTTGTACCATCTTGTGTTCTTGCTGGGAATGTACAATATGTTTTTGCCTGTTGGTGAACTAATAAAGTCTTATGAATGTGTGGTTCATTCACCCTGTGTTGTCTGATTAGTGTTTTGCCCATGGGGAAGGAGTAAAGGTGTTCAGTGGGATGACCGTGGTCCTGGCCTTCATAAATGCAGCCAGGCTAGAGGACAGGAGCATCCACTGACCCTCATATCTGCAAACCTCTCCCTTGTAAATTAGTCGCTGAGGCTGTTTAAACCTGGTGTGGGTCGCTGTTGATGGGGCTGCCAGATGTGATAAGCTTCTGATCATCCTTCTCCACTTGTCGGAACACTCCGTCGGCATTTCCATGATCTGTGCCCTTTTCATGTGAGACAGAAAAATAATAGGGACAATACGGCCAGACTCCCTCTGAGTGAATGTCCGTTCTCCCCGGCAGTTTGATTTAGCCAACTTAAGGGATTGTGGTCGGTTAGGATTAGAGATGAGCCACCCCCCTAGTGTTCGAGTTCGGTTCGTTGAATGGCGAGTGTGTTCAATGAACGTTTGACGAACATTCGACCCCCATTGAACACAATGGCAGGCAAACACAAACACATACAAACACATTATACATGTACACATACAGTTAATAAACATTGCCATTATACTTACAGGTCTCGCGACGCGTCCTGCACTCTGTTTCCCGCAGCTTTTCCTTCCGATCATCGCTGCGTCCTCCCGGTAACCAGCACTGATGATAGGACCTTCCGTGACGTCATAGCATGTGACCAATCACGTATGTATTATCTCATTGGCTACAGACTGGTCACATGGCTATGACGTCATGCTAGGTTCTGTCAGTGCATCTCTCCGATATGCGGTGCTCGCCCGAGCATCTCCGTACTCAGTATACTCGGCGAGTACCGGCGAGATACTCGGGCACATGCTCGGCTCCCCGTTCCGGCATGTCGGCGCTCTTTACAGAGTCAGCCCACATGAAGGGACTGGATGCCACAGCCGGTGAATAGCGGCGCCGGGAATCAGGTGATCAGAGATCACCATTACTATAGTAACCCGCCTTTCAGATTACTACAGCTTCTGCTCATGTGGCGCCCTGGCCTATCAGGTCGTCACAGGGTATTGTGCAATCTGCCCTTCTGCACAGTATCTGTGACGCCCTGGACCCCAGGGGTCACAGGTAATAACACCTACCACATTACACACACACCCCCATCGCCTGTGAGGACACAGCAGTCACCCGAAAGGGAGATCTGATGCCTTCCTCAGGGCTAGTAGGGAACACCAGGTGGGTGGAGTCAGGCAGAAAGACACGCCCACCGAGGGGACTACTGTCCTGAGGCAGGAAATACAAACAGTTCGGTTTTGGTAGTGACAGTGACAGGAGGTGTAGTGGAGCAGAGCTGTCAGGGACCCGGGTTGGAGCCTGGGATCCCCGTAACGTCAGGCAGGCAGACAGTGGTGGCCGTCTGCAGAAGTACCGGTACAGCAACCGGCGGAACCATTGGCATCGGGCCAGGGTGGGAGCCCGCCGGCCCTGAACCGGCAGCAGAGCCGGCCGCGACACAGCGGTGTTCCCCTTGGAGAGTGCCAATCATGGTTGGCATCGGCCTGCGGGCAACAGAGGGCTCCTACGGCAGCTCAATGCCGGGGAGCGGGCTACCACTGTCCAGGCAGAGGAGCCGAAAAACCACAACAAGAGGTGCAAGGGAAAGAGGCCACCATCAACCTCACAGGGGACACAAGCAGCCGGCTGCGGGACCCGACCATACCCGAACTTTGGTTTACCAATGACTCAGAGTGTGCATTAATTGTGAGTACATCAGTGCCATCCGGGCACGACACCATACCGCAGCGCGGCATCCTGCACCCCGACAACAACACCGTCGTTAGACCACCATTTTCCCCACTGGGCCCCGGGACACGCCGCCCCTACCCACGGAGGGGCTGACATCTAGGCTGCGGCTGCAACACCGATCCCGGGAGCCCCCATCACTCCAGCCGCAGCGGTGGTGCACCCCTTCACCACGACCCGTGGGTGGCATCACGAATAATTCCATAGCGGCCCCGGCCGTGCACCCACTCGATCACCAATCCAATCCCCATTTTCACTCATGGGCGAGGAGCGTTGCTTGAGCCCCAGGTCCAGCCCACTTGAGCCACCAAGGAGAAGGTATCGGACCCGATCGTGATCTCCCAGAGCAGCCCCCGCGACGGTGGACTGGGCCGCGCCCGGGACATATCCACTCCTCCTTGGTTACTGATCCTGGTCCTTTGGTGTTGCTAACAGCTTAGCCAATCAAAATCCTAGAAACACTTTACACCATACGCACCATTGAGGAGCCTGAAGGGAATAGGGCCGCCCAGATGGGGGATTGGTGAGGGAAAAGTGAGAAAGTAACACTCAGTCAGTGAAGTGAAACAGCAGAGGAAGAAGAAGGAGGTGAAGATGACGCTCTGAGAGGGAGAGGTCACCGGCCTGGAGCAGGGCTCCTGTAGTTACTAGGTGGCAGACGTTGGTCTGGGCCTGATAGGAGCTGGAACCCCGGTCGCAGGGGATCGTGTGAAGGGGGACTGCCGAGGAGGGCAGCCGGCGGCCTTTAGCTATCATCGGGCAGGGGCCAGGGCACGACGGGGTACGTGGACCCTAGGCCGGGAAGTAGCTTCAAGCATTCCGGTAATTTACCCGACGGGGGTCAAGACTTCAAGATTCATCCTCAACCTGCTCCAAAATCTGGGTACTAGCACACCGATGGGATAGGACTTTCCCAATACAGTCCAAAGAAATCCTACGCGTGAACCCTGAGACCGAGCTCACTCCGTTAGCCATACGGGTGAGTGGGACCCAAAGAGTTTTACATTTAAGGGTCCAAATAGAGACAAAGGTGCCAAGGAAAGGGCCACAGACTAACAGCAACACCAAGGGCACGGATCCCAGCGTGCTCCCTCCATGCTGCAGCGGTGCTCAGAAATCTGGTTTACAAACTGTCGGAGTGATTATTCCTGGACTGAGTGAGTACACTGAAACCCTTCTCCTATCCACAACGGCAACCCCAAGCACCAACTATCCAACAGGCCCCGGGACACAAACCCCCTACCCACGGAGGGGTTAAACATCCTGCTGCTACATCACCGTCACCGGGCGTCCCCAATAGCAGCGGTGGTCCCTCACATTACCATGTACCGTGGGTGGCGTCACAAACTTTCTAATCTCCCTTGTACATAATCCCCCCCTCTTCTTTAATTCGGGTGTCCGCGCAATTCCCCCGGGGGCCCCCCACCGGATCCGGAGACCCCTTGAGCCACCGCGGCTCCGGATCCGAGCAGTCTGCATGTGTGGAAGAGGGTGGTGCTGGGAAACAGCCTGAACCTTCCCCAGTCCCTGCACTAAGGCTGCTTTCACACATCCGGCTTGAGCTCTGCGGCTCAATCCGGCTGTGCAAGCTATGCAACGGATGCGGTGAAAACACCGCATCCTTTGCATAAGTTTTTCCCATGCGGCACGTCCGGTTTTTTGCCGCATCCGGCCGCCATAGGCATGCATTGAAAAATGCGCCGCATCGGCCGAATGCGGCGCGATGCGGTTTTTTTTGCCGCACGAAAAAACGTGCTAGGCAACGTTCCATCCGGCCGCCGCATCGGCTAAATCTGCCGCATGCGGCAAAAACCGGATGGAACGCAAGGCCTTGCGGCACTAATTAAAGTCTATGCAGAAAAAAACGCAACCGGCAGCAAAAAAAAACGGTTGCGATTTTCCTGCAAAGTGCCGGATTGTGCCGCATTGCAGAAACCAGAGGTGTGAAAGCAGCCTTACAGTGCGGTAAACCTGGCGCCTCTGGATTCTATATAGACCCGATGATGCCATGCGGCCGACCAATCACTGGAATGCCAGTAACCAAGATGGCTGCGGCATTATTATGATTGACAGGAAATCCCTGCATGTTTACTGACTGAAAAAAAGCCAGGAAACATGCGGGGGATGGACTCGAGCATGGCGTCCAGCACCAGATACCTCTGTTATCAAAGACTGTTATCAAACAGGGGTGTTATGTAATGATAGAGGTGCTATCAGTTATTTTACTGAAGGAGGAGGAGGTGAGCTGTGACATCGTTTGCTGTGGTGAACAGTGCATTTCCAGAGGAGACCAGCAGATGGCGCTGCTCTATCACTCGCCGTATGTTCCTATGTTCCTGCACTGTACAGTGTAGTGTCAGACATGGCCGGCAGGCGGCGGTGTGCCGTCTCTGTGGGCATGCGCAGTTCTACCTCTGAAGCCGTGCTGTTGGCCGCAGTTAGATGTCGCCAGTGATGGGCGGAGCCGGAGCAGGTTACATCGGAAGTTCCGGTCACACACCGGAAGCGGAAGTAGTAGAGGTGACGTGTCCGCAGCACCGGGGAGTGAGCGAATAATTCCTGACAGGTACCCGGAGCTGCATAGCGGGGGAGAGCGGAGTATCGGGGAATAGCTGAAGGGGGAGCGGAGCGGAGCGGAGAAGCAGGGGCAGCAGAGCACCGCAAGAGGAAGCGGCGGAGTAGCATGTGGGGGAGCAGAGTACTGGAAAGGGGGAGCAGCGTAATGGGGTAGAGCACCGGAGAAGGGGGGAGCGGAGCAGCGTAATGGGGTAGAGCACCGGAGAAGGGGGGAGCGGAGCAGCGTATTGGGGTAGAGCACCGGAGAAGGGGGGAGCGGAGCAGCGTAATGGGGTAGAGCACCGGAGAAGGGGGGAGCGGAGCAGCGTAATGGGGTAGAGCACCGGAGAAGGGGGGAGCGGAGCAGCGTAATGGGGTAGAGCACCGGAGAAGGGGGGAGCGGAGCAGCGTAATGGGGTAGAGCACCGGAGAAGGGGGGAGCGGAGCAGCGTAATGGGGTAGAGCACCGGAGAAGGGGGGAGCGGAGCAGCGTAATGGGGTAGAGCACCGGAGAAGGGGGGAGCGGAGCAGCGTAATGGGGTAGAGCACCGGAGAAGGGGGGAGCGGAGCAGCGTAATGGGGTAGAGCACCGGAGAAGGGGGGAGCGGAGCAGCGTAATGGGGTAGAGCACCGGAGAAGGGGGGAGCGGAGCAGCGTAATGGGGTAGAGCACCGGAGAAGGGGGGAGCGGAGCAGCGTAATGGGGTAGAGCACCGGAGAAGGGGGGAGCGGAGCAGCGTAATGGGGTAGAGCACCGGAGAAGGGGGGAGCGGAGCAGCGTAATGGGGTAGAGCACCGGAGAAGGGGGGAGCGGAGCAGCGTAATGGGGTAGAGCACCGGAGAAGGGGGGAGCGGAGCAGCGTAATGGGGTAGAGCACCGGAGAAGGGGGGAGCGGAGCAGCGTAATGGGGTAGAGCACCGGAGAAGGGGGGAGCGGAGCAGCGTAATGGGGTAGAGCACCGGAGAAGGGGGGAGCGGAGCAGCGTAATGGGGTAGAGCACCGGAGAAGGGGGGAGCGGAGCAGCGTAATGGGGTAGAGCACCGGAGAAGGGGGGAGCGGAGCAGCGTAATGGGGTAGAGCACCGGAGAAGGGGGGAGCGGAGCAGCGTAATGGGGTAGAGCACCGGAGAAGGGGGGAGCGGAGCAGCGTAATGGGGTAGAGCACCGGAGAAGGGGGGAGCGGAGCAGCGTAATGGGGTAGGGCACCGGAGAAGGGGGGAGCGGAGCAGCGTAAGAGGGTAGAGCACCGGAGAAGGGGGGAGCGGAGCAGCGTAATGGGGTAGAGCACCGGAGAAGGGGGGAGCGGAGCAGCGTAATGGGGTAGAGCACCGGAGAAGGGGGGAGCGGAGCAGCGTAATGGGGTAGAGCACCGGAGAAGGGGGGAGCGGAGCAGCGTAATGGGGTAGAGCACCGGAGAAGGGGGGAGCGGAGCAGCGTAATGGGGTAGAGCACCGGAGAAGGGGGGAGCGGAGCAGCGTAATGGGGTAGAGCACCGGAGAAGGGGGGAGCGGAGCAGCGTAATGGGGTAGAGCACCGGAGAAGGGGGGAGCGGAGCAGCGTAATGGGGTAGAGCATCGGAGAAGGGGGGAGCGGAGCAGCGTAATGGGGTAGAGCACCGGAGAAGGGGGGAGCGGAGCAGCGTAATGGGGTAGAGCACCGGAGAAGGGGGGAGCGGAGCAGCGTAATGGGGTAGAGCACCGGAGAAGGGGGGAGCGGAGCAGCGTAATGGGGTAGAGCACCGGAGAAGGGGGGAGCGGAGCAGCGTAATGGGGTAGAGCACCGGAGAAGGGGGGAGCGGAGCAGCGTAATGGGGTAGAGCACCGGAGAAGGGGGGAGCGGAGCAGCGTAATGGGGTAGAGCACCGGAGAAGGGGGGAGCGGAGCAGCGTAATGGGGTAGAGCACCGGAGAAGGGGGGAGCGGAGCAGCGTAATGGGGTAGAGCACCGGAGAAGGGGGGAGCGGAGCAGCGTAATGGGGTAGAGCACCGGAGAAGGGGGGAGCGGAGCAGCGTAATGGGGTAGAGCACCGGAGAAGGGGGGAGCGGAGCAGCGTAATGGGGTAGAGCACCGGAGAAGGGGGGAGCGGAGCAGCGTAATGGGGTAGAGCACCGGAGAAGGGGGGAGCGGAGCAGCGTAATGGGGTAGAGCACCGGAGAAGGGGGGAGCGGAGCAGCGTAATGGGGTAGAGCACCGGAGAAGGGGGGAGCGGAGCAGCGTAATGGGGTAGAGCACCGGAGAAGGGGGGAGCGGAGCAGCGTAATGGGGTAGAGCACCGGAGAAGGGGGGAGCGGAGCAGCGTAATGGGGTAGAGCACCGGAGAAGGGGGGAGCGGAGCAGCGTAATGGGGTAGAGCACCGGAGAAGGGGGGAGCGGAGCAGCGTAATGGGGTAGAGCACCGGAGAAGGGGGGAGCGGAGCAGCGTAATGGGGTAGAGCACCGGAGAAGGGGGGAGCGGAGCAGCGTAATGGGGTAGAGCACCGGAGAAGGGGGGAGCGGAGCAGCGTAATGGGGTAGAGCACCGGAGAAGGGGGGAGCGGAGCAGCGTAATGGGGTAGAGCACCGGAGAAGGGGGGAGCGGAGCAGCGTAATGGGGTAGAGCACCGGAGAAGGGGGAGCGGAGCAGCGTAATGGGGTAGAGCACCGGAGAAGGGGGGAGCGGAGCAGCGTAATGGGGTAGAGCACCGGAGAAGGGGGGAGCGGAGCAGCGTAATGGGGTAGAGCACCGGAGAAGGGGGGAGCGGAGCAGCGTAATGGGGTAGAGCACCGGAGAAGGGGGGAGCGGAGCAGCGTAATGGGGTAGAGCACCGGAGAAGGGGGGAGCGGAGCAGCGTAATGGGGTAGAGCACCGGAGAAGGGGGGAGCGGAGCAGCGTAATGGGGTAGAGCACCGGAGAAGGGGGGAGCGGAGCAGCGTAATGGGGTAGAGCACCGGAGAAGGGGGGAGCGGAGCAGCGTAATGGGGTAGGGCACCGGAGAAGGGGGGAGCGGAGCAGCGTCATGGGGTAGAGCACCGGAGAAGGAGGGAGCGGAGCAGCGTCATGGGGTAGAGCACCGGAGAAGGGGGGAGCGGAGCAGTGTAATGGGGTAGGGGAGTGAAGCGGCATATTGAGGAGTAGCTGAAGGGGGGAGCAGTATAAGGGGGGAGCAGAGTGGTGTACGGGTAGAGCAAAGCAGCATAAGGGGGCAGGGTAATAGCATAAGGGGGAGCAGAGTGGCGTACGGGTAGGGGAGTAGCGTACGGGGGAGCAGAGCAGCGTATAGAAGATAGGGGAGTGAAGCAGCATACAGGGGAACAGCATAAGCGGGTAGCTGAAGGAGTGTACAGGTAGAGCAAAGCAGCATAAGGGGGTAGGCGAGCAGAGCAGCATAAAGGTGTGTACTCACAATCAGTATTTGCAGCGGTTTGGACGCAGCATACGTCAGCTGCGTCCAAACTGCTGCGGTGTACAGTACAAGCACAGTGGATGGGATTTCTAGAAATCCAGTGCCCACTGCTTCTTTTTTCTGCAGCAAACACTGACCTTTGGTGCGTCTTTCCAGACCGCAGCATGTCAATTGTTTGCTGCGGAATCGCATGTGTCCTCCATAGAGAGAACACAAGCAGGAGACCGCAGCGCACAGAACTCTGATTGTGGCACTGACAGCTGCGGTCTCCTGCAGAGGAGACGCGCGGCCCCACCGGTCAGGACTCGCTGCGTTCTGAATGCAGCTAGTCCTGATCGTAGGCACGTACTGTAAAGGGGGAGTGGAGTGGTGTATGGCGAGATCAAAGCAGCGTAAGGGGGTGGGAGGGTCGAAGAAGGGAGCAGAGCGGGGCACAGAGGCGTAGAGGAGCGGAGGAGGACGTAAAGGGGTAGAGGAGCAGCGACAGGGGCTAGGAGAGCGGCGTATGGAGAGAGCTGAGCAGCATAAAGTGGGAACAGAGATGGGTAAAAGGGGGAGTGGAGCAGCATAAGGGGGTAGTTGAAGGAGGAGTGGCATATGGGGGTGGAGCACTGTAAGGCGGTAGTGTAGGGAGGAGCAGCGTAAGAGGAGTGCAAAGCAGCATTAAGAATTGGGCAAGTGGAGAAGGGTAAGGCGGAAGCTGAGCAGGGGTACAAGGGAGAGGCGTAAAGGGGATGTGGTGTGGCATATGGGGGGAGAGGGGGACAGCGGAGCAACATAAGAGGGTAGGGGAGCTTAGCGGCGTATGAGGGAGCAGAGCAGTATAAGGGGGTAGGGGAGTGGAGCGGAGTAAAGTGAGTGCGGAGCAGCATAAGGGGGAAGTTGAGGGGGGAGCAGAGCGAAGCGTGACGTAAGAGGGTAGGGAGAAGGGTAAGGGTGAGCAGACCGGGGTAAAGAGAGCGGAGCGGCATTCGTGAGAGCAGCAAAAGGGGGTAGTTGAGGGGGGAGCAGAGTGGTGTACGGTGAGAGCAAAGCAGCATTAGGGGTTAGAGAAGGGTCTACGGTGTAGCAGTATAAGAGGGAGCGGAGCAGGCAAACGGGGTAGGGGAGCGAAGTACGAAGGGAGCTTAGCGGGTTAAGGGGGGAGTGGTTGGCGTACGGAGGGGGGGAGCGATGCAAGTGGAGCGGCGTAAGGGGATATGGAACTGGGTAGCAGTATAAGAGGGAAGGGGAGCAGGGTAAGTAGGGAGTGGAGCGTGGTAAGGGGGAGTGGAGTACGGGTGGAAGGAGAAGGCATATGGGGGAGCAGTGTAAGGGGGTAATGGAGTGGAGGGTGTAAGAAGGCAGTGGAGCGGAGTACGAGCAGACAGCAGTGTAAGGAGGTAGGGGAGTGGAGCTGCGTAAAGGGGAAGCGGAGAAGGGTAAGAGGGAAACAGTGTGGTGTACGGGGGAGCTCAATGGCGTAATGGGGGAGCAGTGCAGCATAAGTGGATACCGGAGCGGGGTAGCAGTGTAAGGGGGAGTGGCGCGGGGGAGCAGTGTAAGGGGGAGTGGCGCGGGGTACAGGCGGAGGTGCTGATAGAGCAGAGCGGTGCATGGGGCAGTTATACGGCGTATACGTGTTTTATATCTGGTGTCTCCCCCTGCAGGATGATCACGGACGTGCAGCTCGCCATCTTCGCTAACATGCTGGGGGTGTCGCTCTTCCTCCTCGTCGTTCTCTATCACTATGTTGCTGTGAATAATCCAAAAAAGCAGGAGTGACGGGTGAGTGAGGGGCTGTATAGGAGTGGGGGCGGGGCACAGTGCTGGGGGTGGGGCAGTGTTGGGGGCGGGACTTTCGCCTCCCCTCGGCGCCCTCTACAGGGTGATGGTTTTGCTTCATGCGTCAGCGGCGACTTCTCTATTTTGCTTTGTTCCCCTGAAAATAAGACCAATATTATTTTTGGCTCCACAAGCTGCTCCAGGGCCGATTGTCGGGGACGTCTTATATTTTGTATTGGCGTCAGTGATTAATGGAAATTAATATTCACCTCCTTCCCCCAGCCATGATATCGGGGAGCATTGCCGGAAGCCCCAATTTATAGTCACATACCGGCTAGCTAATGGAAAAAGAAATGTCACCCTTCCCCCGCCCATAATCCCGCCCATCCCTCTGTGCGGCGTCAGTGATCCACTCACATTATCAGTGCCCGGACTGGCCGGGGCTCTCCTGACCCGAGCAGGACGGCTGCATAGAATACACGCTGAGGTCAGGAGAGCCGCAGTCTGAGTGACGCTGCACAGAGGGACGGGCGGGGGAAGGGGAGACATTTCATTTTTCATTAACTAGCCGGCATGTGACTATAGAGTGGGGCTTACAGCGACACAGCAGCGCAACAATCACCGACAGTGACCTCCTGACAGGGCTGCACAGGGCCTATGTCTGGATACTGTTATTACATTGACCAAATACTAGGGCCTAAAAGCAAACTACAAAGAGGCTAAAAAATCCTGGGATATGTATCATCTATGAGATCAGATGCTGCTGTCATTGTTTGTCATGGGGAGGGGCTTGTGAGAGCTGTCCTGATTATTGATGAGCGGGCACTACCATGCTCGGGTGCTCAGTACTGGTAACTAGTGATGAGTGGGCACTACCATGCTCGGGTGCTCAGTACTGGTAACTAGTGATGAGCGGGCACTACCATGCTCGTCGGGTGCTCAGTACTGGTAACTAGTGATGAGCAGGCACTACCATGCTCGGGTGCTCAGTACTGGTAACTAGTGATGAGCGGGCACTACCATGCTCAGGTGCTCAGTACTGGTAACTAGTGATGAGCGGGCACTACCATGCTCAGGTGCTCAGTACTGGTAACTAGTGATGAGCAGGCACTACCATGCTCAGGTGCTCTGTACTGGTAACTAGTGATGAGCGGGCACTACCATGCTCGGGTGCTCAGTACTGGTCACTAGTGATGAGCGGGCACTACCATGCTCGGGTGCTCAGTACTGGTAACTAGTGATGAGCGGGCACTACCATGCTCGTCGGGTGCTCAGTACTGGTAACTAGTGATGAGCAGGCACTACCATGCTCGGGTACTCAGTACTGGTAACTAGTGATGAGCGGGCACTACCATGCTCGGGTGCTCAGTACTGGTAACTAGTGATGAGCGGGCACTACCATGCTCGGGTGCTCAGTACTGGTAACTAGTGATGAGCGGGCACTACCATGCTCGGGTGCTCAGTACTGGTAACTAGTGATGAGCGGGCACTACCATGCTCGTCGGGTGCTCAGTACTGGTAACTAGTGATGAGCAGGCACTACCATGCTCGGGTACTCAGTACTGGTAACTAGTGATGAGCGGGCACTACCATGCTCGGGTGCTCAGTACTGGTAACTAGTGATGAGCGGGCACTACCATGCTCGGGTGCTCAGTACTGGTAACTAGTGATGAGTGGGCACTACCATGCTCGGGTGCTCAGTACTGGTAACTAGTGATGAGCGGGCACTACCATGCTCGTCGGGTGCTCAGTACTGGTAACTAGTGATGAGCGGGCACTACCATGCTCTGGTGCTCAGTACTGGTAACTAGTGATGAGCGGGCACTACCATGCTCAGGTGCTCAGTACTGGTAACTAGTGATGAGCGGGCACTACCATGCTCTGGTGCTCAGTACTGGTAACTAGTGATGAGCGGGCACTACCATGCTCGGGTGCTCAGTACTGGTAACTAGTGATGAGCGAGCACTACCATGCTCGGGTGCTCAGTACTGGTAACTAGTGATGAGCGGGCACTACCATGCTCAGGTGCTCAGTACTGGTAACTAGTGATGAGCGGGCACTACCATGCTCAGGTGCTCAGTACTGGTAACTAGTGATGAGCGGGCACTACCATGCTCGTCGGGTGCTCAGTACTGGTAACTAGTGATGAGCGGGCACTACCATGCTCAGGTGCTCAGTGCTGGTAACTAGTGATGAGCGGGCACTACCATGCTCGGGTGCTCAGTACTGGTAACTAGTGATGAGCGAGCACTACCATGCTCAGGTGCTCAGTACTGGTAACTAGTGATGAGCGGGCACTACCATGCTCAGGTGCTCAGTACTGGTAACTAGTGATGAGCGGGCACTACCATGCTCAGGTGCTCAGTACTGGTAACTAGTGATGAGCGGGCACTACCATGCTCGGGTTCTCAGTACTGGTAACTAGTGATGAGCGGGCACTATCATGCTCGGGTGCTCAGTACTGGTAACTAGTGATGAGCGGGCACTACCATGCTCAGGTGCTCAGTACTGGTAACTAGTGATGAGCAGGCACTACCATGCTCGGGTTCTCAGTACTGGTAACTAGTGATGAGCGGGCACTACCATGCTCAGGTGCTCAGTACTGGTAACTAGTGATGAGCGGGCACTACCATGCTCGGGTGCTCAGTACTGGTAACTAGTGATGAGCGGGCACTACCATGCTCGGGTGCTCAGTACTGGTAACTAGTGATGAGCGGGCACTATCATGCTCGGGTGCTCAGTACTGGTAACTAGTGATGAGCGGGCACTACCATGCTCTGGTGCTCAGTACTGGTAACTAGTGATGAGCGGGCACTACCATGCTCAGGTGCTCAGTACTGGTAACTAGTGATGAGCGGGCACTACCATGCTCGGGTGCTCAGTACTGGTAACTAGTGATGAGCGAGCACTACCATGCTCGGGTGCTGAGTACTGGTAACTAGTGATGAGCGGGCACTACCATGCTCGGGTGCTCAGTACTGGTAACTAGTGATGAGCGGGCACTACCATGCTCAGGTGCTCAGTACTGGTAACTAGTGATGAGCGGGCACTACCATGCTCGTCGGGTGCTCAGTACTGGTAACTAGTGATGAGCGGGCACTACCATGCTCAGGTGCTCAGTGCTGGTAACTAGTGATGAGCGGGCACTACCATGCTCGGGTGCTCAGTACTGGTAACTAGTGATGAGCGAGCACTACCATGCTCAGGTGCTCAGTACTGGTAACTAGTGATGAGCGGGCACTACCATGCTCGGGTGCTCAGTACTGGTAACTAGTGATGAGCGGGCACTACCATGCTCGGGTGCTCAGTACTGGTAACTAGTGATGAGCGGGCACTACCATGCTCTGGTGCTCAGTACTGGTAACTAGTGATGAGCGGGCACTACCATGCTCAGGTGCTCAGTACTGGTAACTAGTGATGAGCGGGCACTACCATGCTCGGGTGCTCAGTACTGGTAACTAGTGATGAGCGAGCACTACCATGCTCGGGTGCTCAGTACTGGTAACTAGTGATGAGCGGGCACTACCATGCTCAGGTGCTCAGTACTGGTAACTAGTGATGAGCGGGCACTACCATGCTCGGGTGCTCAGTACTGGTAACTAGTGATGAGCGGGCACTACCATGCTCAGGTGCTCAGTACTGGTAACTAGTGATGAGCGGGCACTACCATGCTCGGGTGCTCAGTACTGGTAACTAGTGATGAGCGAGCACTACCATGCTCGGGTGCTCAGTACTGGTAACTAGTGATGAGCGGGCACTACCATGCTCAGGTGCTCAGTACTGGTAACTAGTAATGAGCGGGCACTACCATGCTCGGGTGCTCAGTACTGGTAACTAGTAATGAGCGGGCACTACCATGCTCGGGTGCTCAGTACTGGTAACTAGTGATGAGCGGGCACTACCATGCTCGGGTGCTCAGTACTGGTAACTAGTGATGAGCGAGCACTACCATGCTCGGGTGCTCAGTACTGGTAACTAGTGATGAGCGGGCACTACCATGCTCAGGTGCTCAGTACTGGTAACTAGTAATGAGCGGGCACTACCATGCTCGGGTGCTCAGTACTGGTAATTAGTGATGAGCGGGCACTACCATGCTCGGGTGCTCAGTACTGGTAACTAGTGATGAGCAGCACTACCATGCTCAGGTGCTCAGTACTGGTAACTAGTGATGAGCGGGCACTACCATGCTCGAGTGCTCAGTACTGGTAACTAGTGATGAGCGGGCACTACCATGCTCGGGTGCTCAGTACTGGTAACTAGTGATGAGCGGGCACTACCATGCTCAGGTGCTCAGTACTGGTAACTAGTGATGAGCAGCACTACCATGCTCGGGTGCTCAGTACTGGTAACTAGTGATGAGCGGGCACTACCATGCTCGAGTGCTCAGTACTGGTAACTAGTGATGAGCGGGCACTACCATGCTCGGGTGCTCGATAGTCATGAATGAGCAGGTTGGGTGATTGGATGGGCACGATTCATGTACTGAGTATAATAGAAGTCTGGGGAACTCTAGCAATATTCCGGTAGATTACCCCATTTATTTCTGAGCATGGTAGTGCTCGCTTTATCAGTAGTCAGGACGCGTCCCCCCTCCCCCTCTTCTTGTTGGTTCTTTGCCATCACTTGTGCATTCACTGTGAATTTCTCTTCTCAGGTCGGATGCTGTGGATGAAGCCCCGCCCCCTTGGCTCTGGAGGAGGCCCTGCCCCCTTGGCTCACATTCCCTGTGCTGTACAGATATTTTGTAATTGGATGTGTTCATGGTGTAGATGAATAAATGCCGGACGTTGCGTCCATGACCTGTCGGTCGTCAGTGCTGTTTATGGGGGGAGCGCGGCGCCCCCGACAGATCCTGGGGAGTTACAGTTGCCAGTTAGTTTCGGTTTTACAGATCTCTGCTGCCATTCACACTGAGTCTGTCCCGGCCATGTGATCAGAGCTGTGTCCATCACGCGTCCGGACCCATCGTTGTGATTGACCGCAGCGGTCTGGGAAACCTGCAGAGCTTGTTCTCCTGAGACAGAGGACTGTTCCTATATGAGAGTAGAGACAGAACCTATAACGAGGCGCTGATCCCTGATTGGCTGCTGCATGTGATGGTCTCACCTTATTCTGGCAGTCATGGGAGGGTTAAACATGAGCTGAGCTGTGTCTTACACACCAGGGTGTCGTCTGCCCCCAAAGATGAGCGGTGGTGGAGGTCTGTGTAGCCTCTGATTCCATCCTCTGTGTAGACCGGCATCGTCCATCCTCAGCGAGTCTCCTCTACCCGGGTTGAGGAGAGCCCTTGGATCAAATAATGAACCCGGACAGGACTGTGAGAGGAGTTCAATGAAAGCGATTCTCTATACATAAGCCAGTCTCCAGAGATATCCAAGATGGCCCCCGATGACATCATGACGCTCACCAATCATCTCATGGACTACCACATTGTTCAACTCAATGAACACATCCGAGCGTGCCCCTTTCCAAGGTTATATAAAGGCATGGTCTATAAATCAGGCGGTTTTGGGCCGACCTCGATCAAGGAAAGATGAATATCCGACTGTGTCTCATCTCAATTTTCAAGCATGCACTCGATCCCCACCAATTAGAATCAGGCAGTAGGCAACACGAGTGAACCCTGGTTACGTGGTCACCCGAACACCCGCAGTTACATGGAGACAATGGTCTTCAACGAGAGGATGAAACAACCCTCCGGTTCTGGAAATGTCAGCAGTGGAGGGGAGGATGTGATAAGGAGTGGTCTGGTTCTGCAGGGGTGGGGCAGGATTCTTCCTTGCTAGTTCCACACCTTCACCGTCAGAGTGGAGGGGTCTTCTCGCCAGACAGTGATACAGTGCTGCACTAACTATTGGATGACCGCAGAGCCAGGGCTGGTGAGGGCCCTGCTCACTGATATAGGACTTGTGATGGTAGTGGTCCATACCATTTGGATCAGGATTCCTCCCCTGTTCGGGGGGTAAAGGTGACCCTCATGCAGTGTGTTCCTGCTCAGTCAAAGCCAAACCTTCGACTCCGACTCCTCAATTTCCCTTGCACCGACTCCGACTCCTACACATATTGCTTATAGTTAGGTGAAAAATGTATTGTAATACATGAACATGTGACCATCAGACATTTAATAATTTTATGATACAATAATCAAGATACTTAGATAGAACATAAAATATATTTATTGGATACAACTTTACAACACAAAACTAATAAATTGTAAATATGCAATACACTATGTAATATACAGTAGATTACATATATATCTTGTGTGTGTGTGTGTGTGTATATATATATATATATATATATATATATATATTTATATATATATATATATGTATGTATGTATATATATACACATTACATATTGTATTACATATTTACAATTTATTCGTTTTTTGTGTTGTAAAGTTGTATCCAATAAATATATTTTATGTTCTATCTAAATATCCTGATTATTGTATCATAAAAATAATTAAATGTCTGATGATCACATTGTACAACAATACATTTTTCACTTAAATATAAGCTTTATACTAAATATTATTTAGTATGCTTTTGTTGAAAGCTGTCTTTTGCCACTTTCATAGTGTATTACATAGTGTTATATAGAACACTACATATATATAAATATATATATATATACGCTACATAGTGTATTACATAGTGTTATATATAACACTACATATATATATATATATATATATATATATATATATATATATATATATATATATATATATATATACGCTACATAGTGTATTACATAGTGTTATATATAGGTGGCAAAAAACAGTTTTCAACAAAAACCTAGTACGGTAAATACCATCTGTGCAGTCCATGAATTTGTTGTACGATATAGAATTGCCTCCATCAGATCCTCCTTCGCAGATGACCTCAAATCTGACCTAATAATGTTAAAGGGAACCTGTCATCAGAAATTTGGCTTTCAACCTAAATGTTCCCCCCTCTGCAGCTCGGGGGCTGCATTCTAGTGAAGTTTCTATACTTTTTGTGCCCCCTTTTAAACCAAAATAAATACTTTATAAAACTGTACCTTTTCCTTTCGTCACGACAGCACCCACAAGAGAGGGATCCGCCCCCTTCAGGACAGAAAACCTACAGATAAAAAAGGGGCAGTCCCCCTCCCTCATCAGTTGGTTTCCTGTCCTGCATGGAGAGGAACCTACAGTACCTGGGTCCGGTTGAGTCCGTGCGGTCTCCGAGGGAACGGCAGAGCTCAGGGTCCAGAAGCACGGTCGGTGGAGCTCCCCTCGTGGACTCCGTCCTCCGGTGCACCTCGTCCTCTTCCCTTTGGTTCGGCTTTGCCTCCAGGGTAATGACGCCTGCACATGCGCGCGCCTGGCCTCTATGGTACGGCAGGGGGGGGCCCTACCGCGTCGGCGCGCGCTCTCTGCTGCCGTGACCCGGAAGTGCACAGGAGCGCTTCCGGGGGAGTGGACCGGGCAGGTTGCTGGTGAAGCCCGTGGACCCCTCCTTCCTGAGCCGGACGCGGCGTGATCGGTAAGTTGCTGTCTGTGCACGGAGGCCGGCGCCTCTCCCTGTGTCGCGGGCTGCGCCTCTCCCTGTGTCGCGGGCTGCGCCTTTCGGCTGCACGGCGGGTGCGATGTGTCCGGGGCCGCGTCCACGCTCTGTCTCCTCGGCGGTGACCCGGCAGTGCACGGAGGATCGTCACGCAGGCTCTGCCTGCGCCAGTCCGGGGTCGGTGCGTGGCATCGGGCCGGGATCGGGCTTTTGGAGCTGGATTCTGCCGCATGGCCCCGGGGCCCCTGTGATCACCTGGCCCCCTGTGGACTCCTGGCCCCTGTGGCCTCTGTGGGCTCCTGGCCCCTGTGGCCTCTGTGGGCTCCTGGCCCCTGTGGCCTCTGTGGGCTCCTGGCCTCTGTGGGCTCCTGGCCCCTGTGGCCTCTGTGGGCTCCTGGCCCCTGTGGCCTCTGTGGGCTCCTGGCCTCTGTGGGCTCCTGGCCTCTGTGGGCTCCTGGCCCCTGTGGGCTCCTGGCCCCTGTGGCCTCTGTGGGCTCCTGGCCTCTGTGGGCTCCTGGCCCCTGTGACCTCTGTGGGCTCCTGGCCCCTGTGGCCTCTGTGGGCTCCTGGCCCCTGTGGCCTCTGTGGGCTCCTGGCCCCTGTGGGCTCCTGGCCCCTGTGGGCTCCTGGCCCCTGTGGGCTCCGGGCCCCTGTGACCTCTGTGTATCCTGGCCCATGTGGCCTGTGTGTTTTCTGGCCCATGTGGCCTCTCTGGCCTCTGGGCCTCCTGGCCTCTGTGACCTCTGGCCCTCCCGGCCTCTGAGCCTCCTGGCCTTTGCGCCTCCTGGGTTTGGGTCTCTGGGCCTCCTGGTCCCTGTACCTCCTGGCCCCCGGGCCTCCTGGCCTCTGTGTCTCTTGGCCTCGTGCTTCCGGGCCTCGTGCTTCCTGGCTTGTGCCTCTGTTCCTCTGTGCTGCCTGCCCTTGGGCCTCTGTGCCTCATGGCCTTGGTCCTCTGTGCCTCCTGGCCTTTGGCCGCTGTGCCTCCTGGCCTTTGGCCGCTGTGCCTTCGGGCCTCTGTGGCCTCCTGACCTCTGTGGCGTCCTGGCTTCCTGGCCTCTGTGTGGCTTCCTGGCCTCTGTGTGGCTTCCTGGCCTCTGTGTGGCTTCCTGGCCTCTGTGTGGCTTCCTGGCCTCTGTGTGGCTTCCTGGCCTCTGTGTGGCTTCCTGGCCTCTGTGTGGCTTCCTGGCCTCTGTGTGGCTTCCTGGCCTCTGTGTGGCTTCCTGGCCTCTGTGTGGCTTCCTGGCCTCTGTGTGGCTTCCTGGCCCCGTGCCTCTGTGCCTCCTGGCTCCGGCCTCTTGGCCTCTGTGCCTCTGGCCCTCCCGGCCTCTGAGCCTCCTGGCCTTTGCGCCTCCTGGGTTTGGGTCTCTGGGCCTCCTGGCCTCCTGGTCCCTGTAACTCCTGGCCCCCGGGCCTCTGTGTCTCTTGGCCTCGTGCTTCCTGGCTTGTGCCTCTGTTCCTCTGTGCTGCCTGCCCTTGGGCCGCTGTGCCTCCTGGCCTTGGGCCGCTGTGCCTCCTGGCCTTGGGCCGCTGTGCCTCCTGGCCTTGGGCCGCTGTGCCTCCTGGCCTTGGGCCGCTGTGCCTCCTGGCCTTGGGCCGCTGTGCCTCCTGGCCTTTGGCCGCTGTGCCTTCTGGCCTCGGGCCTCTGTGCCTTCTGGCCTCGGGCCTCTGTGCCTTCTGGCCTCGGGCCTCTGTGCCTTCTGGCCTCGGGCCTCTGTGCCTTCTGGCCTCGGGCCTCTGTGCCTTCTGGCCTCGGGCCTCTGTGCCTTCTTGGCCTCGGGCCTTTGTGCTTCTTGGCCTCGGGCCTTTGTGCCTCCTGGCCTTGGTGCCTTCTGCCTTCGGGCCTCTGTGTGTCCTGCCTCTGTGCCTTGTGCTTCCTGGCCGCGCGCCTCGGTTGCCTCCTGGCCTCGTGCCTCCTGCCTCTGTGCCTCCTGCCTCTGTGCTTCCTGGCCTCTGTGGCTTCTGGCCTCTGTGGCCTCCTGACCTCTGTGGCGTCCTGGCTTCCTGGCCTCTGTGTGGCTTCCTGGCCTCTGTGTGGCTTCCTGGCCTCTGTGTGGCTTCCTGGCCTCTGTGTGGCTTCCTGGCCTCTGTGTGGCTTCCTGGCCTCTGTGTGGCTTCCTGGCCTCTGTGTGGCTTCCTGGCCTCTGTGTGGCTTCCTGGCCCCGTGCCTCCTGGCTCCGGCCTCTGTGCCTCTTGGCCTTTGTGCCTCCTGGCCCTGTGCCTCCTGGCTCCGGCCTCTGTGCCTCTTGGCCTTTGTCGTCTTGGCCCTTGTGCCTCTTGGCCTCTGGGCCTCTTGGCCTCGGGGCCTCTTGGCCTCCTGGTCGTGTGGGCCTGTGTTCTCGTCCTGCGTCTCTAGGCCTTGCGCTTTTGTGCTTGCTCCTTGCGGCGCTCCTGCCTTGCGCCTCTGCCGCCTTGAGCCTCCCTGGCCTTCCACCTGGCCTGGCGCCTCGGGCTTCCTGCTTCGCCTCTGAGTCTCTTCTCCTCCTCGTCCGGTACGGTGCTGTCCCTGTTCCTCTGTCTCTTGGTCGCCCTTGCTTCTGCCGGGCGTGTTCGCGCCCGTCCGGCCCTGTGCGTTGGTCCTCCCTTCCTTGGGGTGTTCCGGTTCAGGTTGTTCTTCTGCCACGCGGGGTGTCTTCGGGTCTTTTTCCCGCGCTGGGTGCTTTCTCCATTCCTTCGTTTCGCTGCCTGATCGTGGGGGGGGCTCTGTCCTCGCCTATGTCGCTAGGTCGGCCCCTTGGCGGCGGGGTTGGTCTTTGTTCGTCTTTCAGGATTCCGGCTGTGGTCCTCGCGTGGCGTGGCGTCCCTTGTCCCGATGGCTGTGGGATGCTGTTTCCCTCTCGTCTGTGGTGAAGCGAGTTCCTCTGGCCTTCTCGGTGTCGGATCCTTCTCCTGGGCGGTGGCCTCCCCCTTGGGTGGCTGTGGCCAGTGTCTCCATCGATGGTATTGTACGGCTGCGCCCTGGTCCTCTCCGTCCGCCTTTTCCGGGCTCTGCCGGCTAGCCTTTGTTCTTCCACTGTCTTCCGTTGGAGGCTTGGCCCTTCGCGCAGTTTTCCCACCCTCTGAGTGTATTCTCTCTAAGTCTCTCGTGGGTGCTGTCGTGACGAAAGGAAAAGACTAAATTACTTACCGGTAATGGGATTTTCCTGAGTCCACGACAGCACCCTTTACACCCCTGCCCTTTCTTGTTTGTTTTTCACCATTTGGTGTCCTGGGATTTGTCTGTTTTGTATATTCATTCATTGGCGGTTCCTCTCCCGGTTCTCTGCAACCAACTGATGAGGGAAGGGGACTGCCCCTTTTTTATCTGTAGGTTTCCTGTCCTGAAGGGGGCGGATTCCTCTCTCGTGGGTGCTGTCGTGGACTCAGGAAAATCCCATTACCGGTAAGTAATTTAGTTTTTCGGTTTGAAAATCTTGTAAATCGTCCATGGGGGCGGGCCGTGTGGCGTCCGTTGCTGTATCTTATGCCGTCCCCCATGCTCCAAATCATCCCTCAGAACGCCGCCCACTGCGCCCGAGGTCCCGTGCACGCCGGGACACCTGGTGACGTGGTCGCATGCACGAGAGTGTGGGCGGCGCTGTGATTGCATCGCAAGTGCCCGCCCATACTCTCGTGCCCGCCCTTTCCCCACTGCCTCCAGCGTTCTGCGCCGGCCCGACGTCACCTCCTTCCCATCGTACCCTGCAGCAGGAAATAGATGGGAGGAGCGGAGCAGGCCACTACAGGAGAAGCGGAGAGGATCTGAGCGACGTACAGAGGGGAGAGCGCGCCCACGAGAGTATGGGCGGGCACTTGCGATGCAATCACAGCGCCGCCCATACTCTCGTGCATGCGACCACGTCACCAGGTGTCCCGGCGTGCACGGGACCTCGGGCGCAGTGGGCGGCGTTCTGAGGGATGATTTGGAGCATGGGGGACGGCGTAAGATACAGCAACGGACGCCACATGGCCCGCCCCATGGACGATTTACAAGATTTTCAAACCGAAAGGTACAGTTTTATAAAGTATTTATTTTGGTTTAAAAGGGGGCGCAAAAAGTATAGAAACCTTGCTAGAATGCAGCCCAGGAGCTGCAGAGGGGGAAACCTTTAGGTTGAAAGCCAAATTTCTGATGACAGGTTCCCTTTAAGGCCGGAGAACGACCTCTCTACAGTAACTTGGGCTGGAGGCAAAACCGTAACCACATGGGAACATCTCTAACAATCTCCGGGTATAAAGGAATGGCCTCATGCACAGTCAGTTTTGATGAACGGCTGAATTTTTCTATTATTTGAGAGCAAGTGAAAAATGTTACTGAAATCTGATCAATCTGCTGCTATAGGAGACTTGAGGCAACGCTTTGCCTGCTCCATGTCATCCAAATACTTGTCAAAGTTAAACTCCTCATCTGATGAGGATGAAGATATGGCAGCATTAGCACTGTCAGGCCCCAAGTACTCTTGCGCCTGGCAGTCCTGTAGCCGCTCATCCTAACTGCTACCTCACTCACAGCTTCTTTTCCTTTAGTAAGCTGTTGATCATCAAGCAGTATACGATGACTTGGTCCACATAAACAGCTGCCAGAAGAATTTTATTTTCAAGTAGCTGTGTCCCTCTTCATGTCATTGAAGCAGAAATGCCATCTGCGATTAAACCTCCTCTTTGGGACAGGCAAAATAGCAAGTTCTTCCACTCCCTTATGAAAATGTCAGGAGTTAAATCCTCAGCTTGTAATTTTTTAGTCATGGTAAATGGGTGATTAAGCAATTCCTTCAATTCAGCCCCCTGTGTCCATTGACCTTCATTTAAGGTTACTTGAGGGTTCACCATATCTATAAGAAACGATTTTAGTTCAAGCAATCGCTCAGTCATTAAATAAGCGCTGCCTCACCGAGTGGCTTGATCAACAATTGCCCCTTTCCCAGCACGTCTCTTTAAGATGGAATCAATTTTAGGGATTCTGGCGGCAATAACCAACTGCCTCATTTTTCCAATTAGATTTCCAGCATGTCCGCCCAGTTTCACACATCCGGCTTTTCGCCAGTTTGGCGGATGTGGTGCACGCCAGTACAGTATGATACAGTACAGTGACAGCGCCGCAATTTCCGGGTTACATGCTCCGGTCACAACAGCCTGTGACCGGTGTTTGTCGCGCTGCCACTGTACTATATACACTGTACTGGAGTGCGCCGCATCCGCCAAACTGGCGAAAAGCCGGATGTGTGAAACCTGGGTCCCTCTGGCAGACTCTCTCTAAGGCCCCCCTTCACACGCACGTGAAAATTACGCATGTGCCGTGAGACATGTATTTTCCTTGCGTGTTGCGTTTGGTAAGTTCGTGTCTCCGGTACGTGCGGACCATGTGTGTTCTACGTGTGCTATCCGCAATAACACACGGATAACTGGTAATTTGAATACTCATGTGGTCCTTGCTGCTGTCCAGGGTACTGATCTTCGGCTCCAGCCCCGCCTACTCCCAGCTGATGCTGCTTCCGGTCGAGCGGAGGGGCGGAGATTAGAGCCCGTGACATCACGCCCACCTCCTTAACACGCTCATAATGTGTGGCGGTCGGCAACTGTTTGCAGTGGAAGATTCTGCATGGCTGGTGGAGGTGCGTATGTGTTTTTTTATTTTAAAATAATGACACGTGTTTCTCTGGTGCGTGTCACACGGGACCGCATCCACACTACATCCGTGTGGTATGTGTGCGGGCCGCGTGACACCCGTGCTGCCGGAGAAAAACGGACATGTCTCCGTATGGAGCACACGGACTCACGTCTGCTTCTCACGGAGGCAGGGGCCCAATGGCTGAACACGTGCGTGCACATACACCCATTGATTTTAATGGGTATACGTGTGCCCGTGTCTCCGATACATGCGGGCACGGACCTGGCACGTGCGTGTGAAGGGGGCCTTATTGCCAGCTGCAGCGTGTGCACAACACAGCACATGGGATGAATAGGAAAGTGTTCTGAAGCTGCTTCAACAAGATCATCTACTCCTAAAGTATCATGTTGCTGTTCTTCTGCTGTAATATCTGCTTGTTCATCAGTTACATGAGTAGCGCTGTGGCTCCATCTCACACACACTGAAGCCGAAATATTCTTCTAGCTGCTGCTCATTATCTCATTCATCAGTGTAATTGTACTTATGTGTGAGGCATTGTCCTTTACAATAGCAAGAACCTGCTCTTTTTTGCGTTCCTAATCTTGCAGAACTTTTTCCACTAAGGCCTGGAGACACTGGCCGCTGTGATGAGCTTTACTATCTGTTACTGCCAGTGTCTTGGTAACAATTTCTTTCTTGTCACAAACATATCGAACATTGATGGCAAAATAATTCAGTAAAATGCGGTGACTCCGGCATCCAGCAAAGGCAATGGGTGACAAGAGAGGACATTCAGACACAGCGTGTTGTGAAGATCCTCACAAAGATTGAGCAGTCAGTTTGTGGCGTTTTTCTAATCTGCTTCTGCTATTGAAAGCATTATCTATGAGCTCGGAAACCTTTCAGATGATGCGGTTTTATAAAAAGCTGATCTGCTTTTGTAGCTGAAAAACATATCCTCAAAAACCGCAGCAAAAACGCTGTGTGTGAATGTGACCTTAGATCAGGAATAGAACAGACATTTATAGGACCATTTCATAACTTTCCCAAATTCCTATGAAAACATATTCAGCACATTCTGCACTGACCGCTGGCCCCGATGTATTAGAGATTTTAGGAGTCGGAGTTGGTGCAATTTATATAGACTCCAACTCCAGCAAAATGAGCTCCGACTCCACAGCCCTGGTCAAAGCTGCTCCTGAAAAACTCACCGGCTGGAGCCAGCGCCGACTCTCTGCCCCTTCTGTTTAGGACTGAGGCAGCATCTACGTCCTGGAGGACGTGATTTTATCCAAACTGACATTGATCTGTGTCGAAACTTGCTCATGAGTATTGTGCACAAGACCATCTGACGAAGTCCACTAAGGTGAGACTCTGTCCACATCTACACATACAGACTCCCAACATCCAACCAGACTACAGGGAAGAGACCAGTGACTGATCCCCGGCGTCACAACAGCCACCCGAAATATCATCCACCATCCCTATCCAACCTTAGAGCAAGAGTAGAACTAGAACAGCACCAGCAACCTTCACTCCTGCCCCAGTCTGAATGGACAGCACGACCGGAGCGTCACTGCTCTGGAATATATCTGGACATAAACCACTGTCATGACTTCTCACCTGTATAATTACCGCAGAGTCCACACATCTCTGATATATACAGGATTTTATTTAAATTTTACCAGGATGAGACCCAACAGTGCTAAAAATCCAACAAGATGGGACCAAGCAGGAGCAGGGATCGCCCTTTGACAGGACACAGCGGAGGCAGGGACAGTCCATCGAGAAGACTGGACCGATTAGGGTGCCGGAGGCGGCCCATCGAGAAGACGGGACATATTAGGGGGTGGCCCATCAAGAAGACGAGACCGATTAGGGTGGGGCTCATCGAGAGGACAGGACCGAGGAGGGTGCGGGGGGCGGCCCATCGACAGGAAAAAAACAAATCACATAGAAATTTCTCAATATCAAAGTTCATATGAAAAATTAAAAACTTTGAGAAATCTATAGAACCGGAGTGTAGAAAACGTCACCACGTACAAATCAGGGTTGGGAGTGAGAGTAATGTGAGGGTCCCAGACACTGCCAGCACCAAAACCATGATCACACAAGAGCAAAAAAGAGGACGTGACGGCACAGCAGTCAGTGGTGATAACAGAAAACACACGAGAAAATGGGTATAAACATTGTGGTTCTTGGTCCAGTTTCACAATACATAGCACCATGAAGTAGATCAACAGCCGAAAAGGATCCTCAGCCCTCGGCACAGAAGGACAGGACGGCCTGATACGGGGAGAGGTGGGCGCTCTCCGCGGAGACAGACGGGAAACCCTGCAACAAAGAGATGAAAACCAGTCAGCACAAAGTGACTTTACACCAAGTCTAGGAAATCGGGGCAGCTGAGCAGTTGAGGGTAGATCTCTACCTTTCTCTGGCTATTTAACATCAGAGCTGTCAAATAAAGAATGGGTGAGCAGAGACAGAGGGAAAAGTGCGACCTGACGCGAGGGGAGGCTGGAAAAAGGGAACTTGAGGGGAGGGTGGAGGAAGCAAGCCGGAGGAGGGCAACGGACGCAAAGGGAGGGTGGAGGGAGGGAGCCAGAGGACAACGACGTGACACGAGGGGAGGCTGGAGAAAACAAACCGGAGGAGGGTGACCTGAGGTTGGAGGAAGCGAGCTGGATGAGGGTGAGGGAAGGGTGGAGGAACCAAACCAGAGGGCCATACCTCCCAACTTTTAAAGAAGGAAAAGAGGGACAAAGTTTGCGGCGCGCCCTAACCACACCCATTTCACAGTCACGCCCATATCCACTCCCCATCCACACCCATTCAGCACAAACACGCAGGCAGCCGGCGGGCCTCCAGCACGGACACGCAGGCAGCCGGCGGGCCTCCAGCACGGACACGCAGGCAGCCGGCGGGCCTCCAGCACGGACACGCAGGCAGCCGGCGGGCCTCCAGCACGGACACGCAGGCAGCCGGCGGGCCTCCAGCACGGACACGCAGGCAGCCGGCGGGCCTCCAGCACGGACACGCAGGCAGCCGGCGGGCCTCCAGCACGGACACGCAGGCAGCCGGCGGGCCTCCAGCACGGACACGCAGGCAGCCGGCGGGCCTCCAGCACGGACACGCAGGCAGCCGGCGGGCCTCCAGCACGGACACGCAGGCAGCCGGCGGGCCTCCAGCACGGACACGCAGGCAGCCGGCGGGCCTCCAGCACGGACACGCAGGCAGCCGGCGGGCCTCCAGCACGGACACGCAGGCAGCCGGCGGGCCTCCAGCACGGACACGCAGGCAGCCGGCGGGCCTCCAGCACGGACACGCAGGCAGCCGGCGGGCCTCCAGCACGGACACGCAGGCAGCCGGCGGGCCTCCAGCACGGACACGCAGGCAGCCGGCGGGCCTCCAGCACGGACACGCAGGCAGCCACAGTGAGGCGGCCGGTCGCCCGCACAGTGAGGCGGCCGGTCGCCTTCACAGACAGGCGGCCGGCCGCCTTCACAGACAGGCGGCGGGCCGCCCGCACAGAGAGGCGGCCAGCCGCCCGCACAGAGAGGCGGCCGGCTGCCCGCACAATGAGGCGGCGGGCCGCCCGCACAGACAGGCGGCGGGGGGCGCCCGCACAGACAGGCGGCAGGGGGGCGCCCGCACAGACAGGCGGCAGGGGGGCGCCCGCACAGACAGGCGGCAGGGGGGCGCCCGCACAGACAGGCGGCAGGGGGGCGCCCGCACAGACAGGCGGCGGGGGGCGCCCGCACAGACAGGCGGCGGGTGGCGCCCGCACAGACAGGCGGCAGGGGGGCGCCCGCACAGACAGGTGGCGGGCCGACCGCACAGACAGGCGGCCGGCCGACCACACAGACAGGCGGCCGGCCGACCGCACAGACAGGCTCCGGCCAGGGGTGAGGGGGGAGGGAGGGAAATCAGCGCTGGGGAGATTAGTTTACTGTACCAGCAGCAGCACAGGCAGCGCTCCTCTCTATGCCACGTCTACTAGGATGGTAGGAGGGAAAAGCAGGGAGGCGGAGAGAGAGTGGGTGGGCAGAGCCCGGGAGCCGGCCGTCCCGCCCGTGGCAACGGGACAAACAACGTAAAGCGTGAAAGTCCCGCTGTATCCGGGACGGTTGGGAGGTATGCAGCATGTTAGAATGTGTACATAAGATCCTGCTGGTGGTGGCCGCAGCTTATAGGCCCCAAATCTGGTGACAGGTTCCCTTTAAAGTGAACCTGTCAGGTGCAATATGCACTCAGAGCCAGGAGCAGTTCTGGGTGTATATTGCTAATCCCTGCCTAACCGTCCCTGTATACACTAGCATAGATAAAGAGATCAAGAACAAATATTTTTAAAGATCTTATATCTTATGCTAATGAGCGCGGGGACTAGTCCGAAGGGCGTTACTTCACTTGGCTAGTCGGCTCGCATAGCATGTTAGCATGTTATTACGCCCCTGTGTGAGTACTAATACGCTATGTGAGCCGACTAGCCAAGTGAAGTAACGCCCTTGGGACTAGTCCCCGCGCTAATTAGCATAAGATATAAGCTCTTTAAAAATACTTTTTCTATAGATGCCTTTATCTATGCTAGTGTATACAGGGACAGTTAGGGAGGGATTAGCAATATACACCCAGAACTGCTCCTGGCTCTGAGTGCAGATTGCACCTGATAGGTTCCCTTTAAAGGGAAACTGTCACCAGAAATTTAGCAAAAAAAATAAAAGATTCCCCTCTGCAGCTCCTGGGCTGCATTCTGGAAAGGTTCCTGTTGTTATTGTGCCCACTTTGAGACCTAAAAAAATACTTTATGAAGTCTTACCTTTTTGTATGCAAATCTGTTTTTATGGTCACGGGGGCGGGCTGCCTGGCGTCCGTTATTCCCCCTCCTGCCGCTGTACGCCGTCCCCCATTGCTCATTTCCATACATGAGGACGCCTTCCTCATGTAACTGTCCTCCTGAAGTTTTGTGCATGCCCAGTGCCACTCTCGCGGGACTGAGCACTGTGCAAAGTGTGAACGCTTTTGAGGTGATTGCGCAGGCGCGAGATTATGGGCGGCGCTGTGATTGTCATCAGCAGCGTCATCCAAGTACCCACCCATAATCTCGTGCCCGCGCTTCTCACTCTGCCTCCACCGTTATGCGCAAGCACTGGCCATATGAACCACGTTACCTATTACCATGGGCGCGAGATTATGGGCGGCGCTGTGATTGTCATCAGCAGCGTCATCCAAGTACCTGCCCATAATCTTGTGCCCGCGCTTCTCACTCTGCCTCCACCGTTATGCGCAAGCGCTGGCCATATGAACCATGTTACCTATTACCGTGGGCGCGAGATTATGGGCGGCGCTGTGATTGTCATCAGCAGCGTCATCCAAGTACCTGCCCATAATCTCGTGCCCGCGCTTCTCACTCTGCCTCCACCGTTATGCGCAAGCGCTGGCCATATGAACCATGTTACCTATTACCGTGGGCGCGAGATTATGGGCGGCGCTGTGATTGTCATCAGCAGCGTCATCCAAGTACCCGCCCATAATCTCGTGCAAGCGGTAATAGGTAACATGGTTCATATGGCCAGCACTTGCGCATAACGGTGGAGTCAGAGGGAAAAGTGTGGGCACGAGATTATGGGCGGGTACTTGGTTAACGCTGCTGATGACAATCACAGCGCCGCCCATAATCTCGTGCCTGCGCAATCACCTGAAAAAGCGTTCACATGCGCAAATCTTCGGGAGGACAGTTACATGAGGAAGGCGTTCTTGTGTATGTAAATGAGCAATGGGGGACTGCGTAAAGCGGCAGGGGGGGGAATAACGGACGCCAGACAGCCCGCCCCCGTGACCATAAAAACACATTTGCATACAAAAAGGTAAGACTTCATAAAGTATTTTTGTAGGTCTCAAAGGGGGCACAATAACAACAGGAACCTTTCTAGAAGCAGCCCAGGAGCTGCAGAGGGGAATCTATTACTTTTATTGTGAAATTTCTGCTGACATGTTCCCTTTAACTGGTAGGGCAGCCAGGATAAAGCAGAGCTGAAGCTGTTGGGAAGCTAGGACCCAGCAGCTCTGCTCCACAGGCAGGAGACCACTGATCGGTAAGCTAATAGAAGCCTGCAGATGTCACTCTGCATAGGTTATTGCCACTGCTATCTGCAGGAGATAAGTGCTGATTGCACGGTCTCCTCAGCTTCCTGACTCCCCGTGTATCTGCAGCAGTGAGAAGCCGCACACGGGGAGTCAGAGAACAGCTGCAGGGAAACGCAGGCTCCAGGACTGGGGGGTCGGCTCTGGGGGAGGGGGGATCGCTCTGCTGCAGGGGGGTCGCTCTGCTGCAGGGGGTGATTCATACCTCAGCAGCAGTCACAGGAGTAGGTGCGCGGTCGGCTCTGTAATGAATAGAAGGGAGAAACAGCGAGGCGGGGCTACAGTGGGTGGGTGGAGCCCGGGATAAACAGCCTCACGGGCGGGACCCGGGATCAAAGGCTCAGAAGAGGGACTGTCCCGCTGTATCCGGGACGGTTGGGAGGTATGCAGAGGGCAACAGACGCGAGGGATGGAAGTAAGCCAGATGCGAATGGTGGATGAAGGAAGTGAGGCAGAGGAGGCTGATGGACGCGAGGGGAGGGTGGAGTAAGCAAGACGAACGCAAAGGATGGACGGAAGAAGTAAGCCGGAGAAGGGTGACGGATGCAAAGGGTGGATGGAGGCAGTGAGCCAGAGGAGGCCAATGAACGTGAGGGGAGGGTGGAGGAAGCGAGGCGAACGTGAAGAATAGATGGAGGAAGTGAGACGGAGGAGGGTGACGGATGCAAAGGAAGGGTGGAGGAGGCTTATAGACGCGAGGAGACAGGTAGGGCAAGGAAGCAATGCGAAAGGTGATGCAAAGAAATGAGCCAGAGTGTGACAGTAACAAGGCAGGGTGAGGAAATCAGATTGAAATGGAGCACGGCAGATAGAAAACAAGCTGGAGGGTGAGAAAGGCGGGGTGGGAAATTAGCTGTGTGGTGACATACAAGGTCTGGCAAGTAAAAAAGGCGGAGAATGCCAAAGGTGGTGCAAAGTGAGTGGTGACAGACACTTGCCGGGGTGAGAAAGAGTTGGCAGCTGATAGGCGCGAGGCAGGAGAGCCAGAGGGATACAAATGCAATGCATGATGAGTTTAGGCTGCTTTCACACATCCAGTTTTTGCCGTCCGGCACAATCCAACAAAAAAAACTGATGCAACAGATCCGGCGAAAAAACTGATCCGTTGCATCAGTTTTTTCCATGCGTTCCTTCTGTTTTTTGACGGATCCGTTGTGCTACTGAGCACGCACAGTTCAAAAAAACGGATCCGTCGTTGGATTCAGTCATATGCCAGTTGACGACAGATTCGGCACCCATAGGCTTTCATTGTAACTCACGTCGCCGGATCCGGCGCAATACGTTTTTTCGCCAGAGACAAAAAAAAAGGTGCCGGATCTATTTACGCCGTATCCGGTAAAAGCATGGCAATGGGGCACAATCCGGCGCCAATACAAGTCTATGGGGAAAAGAATGGATCCGGCGGCAATAAACGCCAGAACCATTCTTTCCGTTTTTTTCTGGATTGTGCCACATGGCAAAAAACATGTGTGAAATTTGCCTTAAGGGTGATGGATGAAGGCCGGGGTAAGCCGAAAGCTGACCGACGGGGAGGGGAGAAAGCAAGCCTGAGGTGAAACGGGTGGAGCGAGGAAGTGAGTTGAATAGTTACGGATGCAAGAGTAGTAAGGAAGCAAGGTGGAGAGTGACCAAGTAAGGGGGGCTGATCCAGCGAGTGACGGACGCAGAGCGAGGGCCGAGCCAGAGGGTGATGGAGATTTCAGTGTCTCAGCGCTAGATGCTGGAAAGTCACCTGTTCCTTCAGATCTGTGGTTTGGTCACAAATATAGAGCGGTTTTTCTGTTTTGGACCTGAGAAGTGGCACCGAGCACACGGTCAGACCAGACGTCACTGCCGCCAAATCTACAAATAGTAATGATAACACGGATGTGAGAAAGCCGGTGGACTCTTCAGTCCTACATCTCTGCACAGCAGAGAACAGCGCCAACAGTAGAATGACAGAGTGCCCTGGAGTCAAGCGCATGTCACATGATTTTAGTACACAACGCCTTTCGTGTGACCATAGCGCTCCATGTGCAGGGTCCTGGAGACTAGCAAATTCCATACACCTGGAGCTCGGGGCCTAGCACTCCGGGACTGTACAGCGTATTCCATACACCTGGAGCTCGGGGCCTAGCACCCCGGGACTATACAGCGAATTCCATACACCTGGAGCTCGGGGCCTAGCACTCCAGACTGTACAGCGTATTCCATACACCTGGAGCTCGGGGCCTAGCACTCCGGGACTATACAGCGTATTCCATACACCTGGAGCTCGGGGCCTAGCACCCCGGGACTATATAGCGTATTCCATACACCTGGAGCTCGGGGCCTAGCACTCCGGGACTATACAGCGAATTCCATACACCTGGAGCTCGGGGCCTAGCACTCCAGACTGTACAGCGTATTCCATACACCTGGAGCTCGAGGCCTAGCACTCCAGACTGTATAGCGTATTCCA
This sequence comes from Anomaloglossus baeobatrachus, assembly GCF_048569485.1. NCBI lineage: Eukaryota > Metazoa > Chordata > Amphibia > Anura > Aromobatidae > Anomaloglossus > Anomaloglossus baeobatrachus. The sequence goes on from NC_134355.1 coordinate 696,511,206, forward strand.
TACACCTGGAGCTCGGGGCCTAGCACTCCGGACTGTACAGCGAATTCCATACACCTGGAGCTCGAGGCCTAGCACTCCAGACTGTACAGCGTATTCCATACACCTGGAGCTCGGGGCCTAGCACCCCGGGACTATATAGCGTATTCCATACACCTGGAGCTCGGGGCCTAGCACTCCGGACTGTACAGCGAATTCCATACACCTGGAGCTCGGAGCCTAGCACCCCGGGACTGTACAGCGAATTCCATACACCTGGAGCTCGGGGCCTAGCACCCCGGGACTATACAGCGAATTCCATACACCTGGAGCTCGGGACCTAGCACTCCAGGACTATACAGCGAATTCCATACACCTGGAGCTTGGGGCCTAGCACCCCGGGACTATACAGCGTATTCCATACACCTGGAGCTCGGGGCCTAGCACTCCGGGACTATACAGCGTATTCCATACACCTGGAGCTCGGGGCCTAGCACCCCGGGACTATATAGCGTATTCCATACACCTGGAGCTCGGGGCCTAGCACTCCGGGACTATACAGCGTATTCCATACACCTGGAGCTCGGGGCCTAGCACTCCGGGACTATACAGCGTATTCCATACACCTGGAGCTCGGGGCCTAGCACCCCGGGACTATATAGCGTATTCCATACACCTGGAGCTCGGGGCCTAGCACTCCGGGACTATACAGCGAATTCCATACACCTGGAGCTCGGGGCCTAGCACCCCGGGACTATACAGCGTATTCCATACACCTGGAGCTCGGGTCCTAGCACTCCAGACTGTACAGCGTATTCCATACACCTGGATCTCGGGGCCTAGCACCCCGGACTGTACAGCGTATTCCATACACCTGGAGCTCGGGGCCTAGCACTCCGGACTGTACAGCGTATTCCATACACCTGGAGCTCGGGTCCTAGCACTCCAGACTGTACAGCGTATTCCATACACCTGGAGCTCGGGGCCTAGCACTCCGGACTGTACAGCGTATTCCATACACCTGGAGCTCGGGTCCTAGCACTCCAGACTGTACAGCGTATTCCATACACCTGGAGCTCGAGGCCTAGCACTCCAGACTGTACAGCGTATTCCATACACCTGGAGCTCGGGGCCTAGCACCCCGGGACTATATAGCGTATTCCATACACCTGGAGCTCGGGGCCTAGCACCCCGGGACTATATAGCGTATTCCATACACCTGGAGCTCGGGGCCTAGCACCCCGGGACTGTACAGCGAATTCCATATACCTGGAGCTCGGGGCCTAGCACCCCGGGACTATACAGCGTATTCCATACACCTGGAGCTCGGGGCCTAGCACTCCGGGACTATACAGCGTATTCCATACACCTGGAGCTCGGGTCTTAGCACCCCGGGACTGTACAGCGAATTCCATACACCTGAAGCTCGGGGCCTAGCACTCCGGACTGTACAGCGTATTCCATACACCTGGAGCTCGGGGCCTAGCACTCCGGACTGTACAGCGTATTCCATACACCTGGAGCTCGGGGCCTAGCACCCCGGGACTGTACAGCGAATTCCATACACCTGAAGCTCGGGTCCTAGCACTCCAGACTGTACAGCGTATTCCATACACCTGGAGCTCGGGGCCTAGCACCCCGGGACTATATAGCGTATTCCATACACCTGGAGCTCGGGGCCTAGCACTCCGGGACTATACAGCGTATTCCATACACCTGAAGCTCGGGGCCTAGCACCCCGGGACTATACAGCGTATTCCATACACCTGAAGCTCGGGGCCTAGCACCCCGGGACTGTACAGCGTATTCCATACACCTGGAGCTCGGGGCCTAGCACCCCGGGACTATACAGCGAATTCCATACACCTGGAGCTCGGGGCCTAGCACCCCGGGACTGTACAGCGTTTTCCATACACCTGGAGCTCGGGGCCTAGCACCCCGGGACTGTACAGCAAATTCCATACACCTGCAGCTCGGGTCCTAGCACTCCGGGACTATACAGCAAATTCCATACACCTGGAGGTCAGGACCTGGCACTCCGGGACTATACAGCGTATTCCATACACCTGGAGCTCGGGGCCTAGCACCCCGGGACTATACAGCGTATTCCATACACCTGGAGCTCGGGGCCTAGCACCCCGGGACTATACAGCGAATTCCATACACCTGGAGCTCGGGGCCTAGCACCCCGGGACTGTACAGCGTATTCCATACACCTGGAGCTCGGGGCCTAGCACCCCGGGACTATACAGCGTATTCCATACACCTGGAGCTCGGGACCTAGAACTCCAGGACTGTACAGCATATTCCATACACCTGGAGCTCGGGGCCTAGCACCCCGGGACTGTACAGCAAATTCCATACACCTGCAGCTCGGGTCCTAGCACCCCGGGACTATACAGCGAATTCCATACACCTGGAGCTCGGGTCTTAGCTCTCCAGGACTGTACAGCGTATTCCATACACCTGGAGCTCGGGACCTAGCACCCCGGGACTGTACAGCGTATTCCATACACCTGGAGCTCGGGTCCTAGCACTCCAGGACTGTACAGCGAATTCCATACACCTGGAACTCGGGTCTTAGCACTCCGGACTGTACAGCATATTCCATACACCTGGAGCTCGGGGCCTAGCACTCCAGGACTATACAGCGTATTCCATACACCTGGAGCTCGGGGCCTAGCACCCCGGGACTATACAGCGTATTCCATACACCTGGAGCTTGGAGCCTAGCACCCCGGGACTGTACAGCGTATTCCATACACCTGGAGCTTGGGGCCTAGCACCCCGGGACTGTACAGCGTATTCCATACACCTGGAGCTCGGGACCTAGCACTCCGGACTGTACAGCGAATTCCATACACCTGGAGCTCGAGGCCTAGCACTCCAGACTGTACAGCGTATTCCATACACCTGGAGCTCGGGGCCTAGCACCCCGAGACTATACAGCGAATTCCATACACCTGAAGCTCGGGGCCTAGCACCCCGGGACTGTACAGCGTATTCCATACACCTGGAGCTCGGGGCCTAGCACCCCGGGACTATATAGCGTATTCCATACACCTGGAGCTCGGGGCCTAGCACTCCGGGACTATACAGCGTATTCCATACACCTGGAGCTCGAGGCCTAGCACTCCGGGACTATACAGCGTATTCCATACACCTGAAGCTCGGGGCCTAGCACCCCGGGACTGTACAGCGTATTCCATACACCTGGAGCTCGAGGCCTAGCACTCCAGACTGTACAGCGTATTCCATACACCTGGAGCTCGGGGCCTAGCACTCCGGGACTATACAGCGTATTCCATACACCTGGAGCTCGAGGCCTAGCACTCCAGACTGTACAGCGTATTCCATACACCTGGAGCTCGGGGCCTAGCACTCCGGGACTATACAGCGTATTCCATACACCTGGAGCTCGAGGCCTAGCACTCCGGGACTATACAGCGTATTCCATACACCTGAAGCTCGGGGCCTAGCACCCCGGGACTGTACAGCGTATTCCATACACCTGGAGCTCGGGGCCTAGCACCCCGGGACTGTACAGCGTATTCCATACACCTGGAGCTCGGGGCCTAGCACCCCGGGACTGTACAGCGTATTCCATACACCTGGAGCTCGGGGCCTAGCACTCCGGACTGTACAGCGAATTCCATACACCTGGAGCTCGGGGCCTAGCACTCCAGACTGTACAGCGTATTCCATACACCTGGAGCTCGAGGCCTAGCACCCCGGGACTATACAGCGTATTCCATACACCTGGAGCTCGAGGCCTAGCACTCCAGACTGTACAGCGTATTCCATACACCTGAAGCTCGGGGCCTAGCACCCCGGGACTGTACAGCGTATTCCATACACCTGGAGCTCGGGTCTTAGCACCCCGGGACTGTACAGCGAATTCCATACACCTGGAGCTCGGGGCCTAGCACCCCGGGACTATACAGCGTATTCCATACACCTGGAGCTCGGGGCCTAGCACTCCAGACTGTACAGCGTATTCCATACACCTGGAGCTCGGGACCTAGCACTCCGGACTGTACAGCGTATTCCATACACCTGGAGCTCGGGTCCTAGCACTCCGGGACTATACAGCGTATTCCATACACCTGGAGCTCGGGGCCTAGCACCCCGGGACTATACAGCGTATTCCATACACCTGGAGCTCGGAGCCTAGCACCCCGGGACTGTACAGCGAATTCCATACACCTGGAGCTCGAGGCCTAGCACTCCAGACTGTACAGCGTATTCCATACACCTGGAGCTCGGGGCCTAGCACCCCGGGACTATATAGCGTATTCCATACACTTGGAGCTCGGGGCCTAGCACTCCGGGACTATACAGCGTATTCCATACACCTGAAGCTCGGGGCCTAGCACCCCGGGACTATACAGCGTATTCCATACACCTGAAGCTCGGGGCCTAGCACCCCGGGACTGTACAGCGTATTCCATACACCTGGAGCTCGGGGCCTAGCACCCCGGGACTATACAGCGAATTCCATACACCTGGAGCTCGGGGCCTAGCACCCCGGGACTATACAGCGTATTCCATACACCTGGAGCTCGGGGCCTAGCACCCCGGGACTGTACAGCGTTTTCCATACACCTGGAGCTCGGGTCCTAGCACTCCAGGACTGTACAGCGAATTCCATACACCTGGAACTCGGGTCTTAGCACTCCGGACTGTACAGCATATTCCATACACCTGGAGCTCGGGGCCTAGCACTCCGGGACTATACAGCGTATTCCATACACCTGGAGCTTGGAGCCTAGCACCCCGGGACTGTACAGCGTATTCCATACACCTGGAGCTCGGGACCTAGCACTCCGGACTGTACAGCGAATTCCATACACCTGGAGCTCGAGGCCTAGCACTCCAGACTGTACAGCGTATTCCATACACCTGGAGCTCGGGGCCTAGCACCCCGGGACTATACAGCGAATACCATACACCTGAAGCTCGGGGCCTAGCACCCCGGGACTGTACAGCGTATTCCATACACCTGGAGCTCGGGGCCTAGCACCCCGGGACTATATAGCGTATTCCATACACCTGGAGCTCGGGGCCTAGCACTCCGGAACTATACAGCGTATTCCATACACCTGGAGCTCGAGGCCTAGCACTCCGGGACTATACAGCGTATTCCATACACCTGAAGCTCGGGGCCTAGCACCCCGGGACTGTACAGTGTATTCCATACACCTGGAGCTCGAGGCCTAGCACTCCAGACTGTACAGCGTATTCCATACACCTGGAGCTCGGGGCCTAGCACTCCGGGACTATACAGCGTATTCCATACACCTGGAGCTCGGGTCCTAGCACTCCGGGACTATACAGCGTATTCCATACACCTGAAGCTCGGGGCCTAGCACCCCGGGACTGTACAGCGTATTCCATACACCTGGAGCTCGGGGCCTAGCACTCCAGACTGTACAGCGTATTCCATACACCTGGAGCTCGGGGCCTAGCACCCCGGGACTGTACAGCGAATTCCATACACCTGGAGCTCGGGGCCTAGCACTCCGGGACTATACAGCGTATTCCATACACCTGGAGCTCGGGGCCTAGCACTCCAGGACTATACAGCGAATTCCATACACCTGGAGCTCGGGGCCTAGCACCCCGGGACTATACAGCGTATTCCATACACCTGGAGCTCGGGTCCTAGCACTCCAGACTGTACAGCGTATTCCATACACCTGGAGCTCGGGGCCTAGCACTCCGGACTGTACAGCAAATTCCATACACCTGGAGGTCGGGTCCTAGCACTCCAGGACTATACAGCGAATTCCATACACCTGGAGCTCGGGGCCTAGCACCCCGGGACTGTACAGCGAATTCCATACACCTGGAGCTCGGGGCCTAGCACTCCAGACTGTACAGCGTATTCCATACACCTGGAGCTCGAGGCCTAGCACCCCGGGACTATACAGCGTATTCCATACACCTGGAGCTCGAGGCCTAGCACTCCAGACTGTACAGCGTATTCCATACACCTGAAGCTCGGGGCCTAGCACCCCGGGACTGTACAGCGTATTCCATACACCTGGAGCTCGGGTCTTAGCACCCCGGGACTGTACAGCGAATTCCATACACCTGGAGCTCGGGGCCTAGCACTCCGGACTATACAGCGAATTCCATACACCTGGAGCTCGGGGCCTAGCACCCCGGGACTATACAGCGTATTCCATACACCTGGAGCTCGGGGCCTAGCACTCCAGACTGTACAGCGTATTCCATACACCTGGAGCTCGGGACCTAGCACTCCGGACTGTACAGCGTATTCCATACACCTGGAGCTCGGGTCCTAGCACTCCGGGACTATACAGCGTATTCCATACACCTGGAGCTCGGGGCCTAGCACCCCGGGACTATACAGCGTATTCCATACACCTGGAGCTCGGAGCCTAGCACCCCGGGACTATACAGCGTATTCCATACACCTGGAGCTCGGAGCCTAGCACCCCGGGACTATACAGCGAATTCCATACACCTGGAGCTCGGGACCTAGCACCCCGGGACTATACAGCGAATTCCATACACCTGGAGCTCGGGGCCTAGCACTCCGGACTGTACAGCGAATTCCATACACCTGGAGCTCGGGTCCTAGCACCCCGGGACTGTACAGCGAATTCCATACACCTGGAGCTCGGGTCTTAGCACTCCGGACTGTACAGCGAATTCCATACACCTGGAGCTCGGGTCCTAGCACCCCGGGACTGTACAGCGAATTCCATACACCTGGAACTCGGGTCTTAGCACCCCGGGACTATACAGCGTATTCCATACACCTGGAGCTCGGGTCTTAGCACCCCGGGACTATACAGCATATTCCATACACCTGGAGCTCGGGGCCTAGCACCCCGGGACTATACAGCGTATTCCATACACCTGGAGCTTGGGGCCTAGCACCCCGGGACTGTACAGCGTATTCCATACACCTGGAGCTTGGGGCCTAGCACCCCGGGACTGTACAGCGTATTCCATACACCTGGAGCTTGGGGCCTAGCACCCCGGGACTGTACAGCATATTCCATACACCTGGAGCTTGGGGCCTAGCACCCCGGGACTATACAGCGTATTCCATACACCTGGAGCTCGGGGCCTAGCACCCCGGGACTATACAGCGTATTCCATACACCTGAAGCTCGAGGCCTAGCACTCCGGGACTATACAGCGTATTCCATACACCTGAAGCTCGAGGCCTAGCACTCCGGGACTATACAGCGTATTCCATACACCTGAAGCTCGAGGCCTAGCACTCCGGGACTATACAGCGTATTCCATACACCTGAAGCTCGGGGCCTAGCACCCCGGGACTGTACAGCGTATTCCATGCACCTGGAGCTCGAGGCCTAGCACTCCAGACTGTACAGCGTATTCCATACACCTGGAGCTCGGGGCCTAGCACCCCGGGACTATACAGCGAATTCCATACACCTGGAGCTCGGGGCCTAGCACCCCGGGACTATACAGCGTATTCCATGCACCTGAAGCTCGGGGCCTAGCACCCCGGGACTGTACAGCGTATTCCATGCACCTGGAGCTCGAGGCCTAGCACTCCGGACTGTACAGCGAATTCCATACACCTGGAGCTCGGGGCCTAGCACTCCGGACTGTACAGCGTATTCCATACACCTGGAGCTCGGGTCCTAGCACTCCAGACTGTACAGCGAATTCCATACACCTGGAGCTCGGGGCCTAGCACTCCGGACTGTACAGCGTATTCCATACACCTGGAGCTCGGGTCCTAGCACTCCAGACTGTACAGCGTATTCCATACACCTGGAGCTCGGGGCCTAGCACTCCGGACTGTACAGCGTATTCCATACACCTGGAGCTCGGGGCCTAGCACCCCAGGACTATACAGCGTATTCCATACACCTGGAGCTCGGGACCTAGCACTCCGGACTGTACAGCGTATTCCATACACCTGGAGCTCGGGGCCTAGCACTCCGGACTGTACAGCGTATTCCATACACCTGGAGCTCGGGTCCTAGCACTCCAGACTGTACAGCGTATTCCATACACCTGGAGCTCGGGGCCTAGCACTCCAGGACTATACAGCGTATTCCATACACCTGGAGCTCGGGACCTAGCACTCCGGACTATACAGCGTATTCCATACACCTGGAGCTCGGGTCTTAGCACCCCGGGACTGTACAGCGAATTCCATACACCTGGAGCTCGGGTCCTAGCACTCCGGACTGTACAACGTATTCCATACACCTGGAGCTCGGGGCCTAGCACTCCGGGACTGTACAGCGAATTCCATACACCTGGAGCTCGGGGCCTAGCACTCCGGACTGTACAGCGTATTCCATACACCTGGAGCTCGGGTCCTAGCACTCCAGACTGTACAGCGTATTCCATACACCTGGAGCTCGGGGCCTAGCACCCCGGGACTATACAGCGTATTCCATACACCTGGAGCTCGGGTCCTAGCACCCCGGGACTGTACAGCGAATTCCATACACCTGGAGCTCGGGTCCTAGCACCCCGGGACTATACAGCGTATTCCATACACCTGGAGCTCGGGTCTTAGCACCCCGGGACTGTACAGCGAATTCCATACACCTGGAGCTCGGGGCCTAGCACTCCGGACTATACAGCGAATTCCATACACCTGGAGCTCGGGGCCTAGCACCCCGGGACTATACAGCGAATTCCATACACCTGGAGCTCGGGACCTAGCACCCCGGGACTATACAGCGAATTCCATACACCTGGAGCTCGGGTCTTAGCTCTCCAGGACTGTACAGCGTATTCCATACACCTGGAGCTCGGGTCTTAGCACTCCAGGACTGTACAGCGTATTCCATACACCTGGAGCTCGAGGCCTAGCACTCCGGACTGTACAGCGTATTCCATACACCTGGAGCTCGGGCCCTAGCACCCCGGGACTATACAGCGTATTCCATACACCTGGAGCTCGGGCCCTAGCACCCCGGGACTGTACAGCGAATTCCATACACCTGGAGCTCGGGTCTTAGCACTCCGGACTATACAGCGAATTCCATACACCTGGAGCTCGGGGCCTAGCACCCCGGGACTATACAGCGAATTCCATACACCTGGAGCTCGGGCCCTAGCACCCCGGGACTGTACAGCGAATTCCATACACCTGGAGCTCGGGTCTTAGCACTCCGGACTATACAGCGAATTCCATACACCTGGAGCTCGGGTCTTAGCACTCCAGGACTGTACAGCGTATTCCATACACCTGGAGCTCGAGGCCTAGCACTCCGGACTGTACAGCGTATTCCATACACCTGGAGCTCGAGGCCTAGCACCCCGGGACTGTACAGCATATTCCATACACCTGGAGCTCGGGTCCTAGCACTCCGGACTGTACAGCGTATTCCATACACCTGGAGCTCGGGCCCTAGCACCCCGGGACTGTACAGCGTATTCCATACACCTGGAGCTCGGGGCCTAGCACTCCAGACTGTACAGCGTATTCCATACACCTGGAGCTCGGGGCCTAGCACTCCGGACTGTACAGCGTATTCCATACACCTGGAGCTCGGGGCCTAGCACCCCGGGACTATACAGCGAATTCCATACACCTGGAGCTCGGGTCTTAGCTCTCCAGGACTGTACAGCGAATTCCATACACCTGGAGCTCGGGTCCTAGCACCCCGGGACTGTACAGCGTATTCCATACACCTGGAGCTCGGGCCCTAGCACCCCGGGACTGTACAGCGTATTCCATACACCTGGAGCTCGGGGCCTAGCACTCCAGACTGTACAGCGTATTCCATACACCTGGAGCTCGGGGCCTAGCACCCCGGGACTGTACAGCGTTTTCCATACACCTGGAGCTCGGGGCCTAGCACTCCGGGACTATACAGCGAATTCCATACACCTGGAGCTCGGGGCCTAGCACCCCGGGACTATACAGCGAATTCCATACACCTGGAGCTCGGGGCCTAGCACCCCGGGACTGTACAGCGTATTCCATACACCTGGAGCTCGGGGCCTAGCACCCCGGGACTGTACAGCGTTTTCCATACACCTGGAGTTCGGGGCCTAGCACCCCGGGACTGTACAGCAAATTCCATACACCTGCAGCTCGGGTCCTAGCACTCCGGGACTATACAGCAAATTCCATACACCTGGAGGTCAGGACCTGGCACTCCGGGACTATACAGCGTATTCCATACACCTGGAGCTCGGGGCCTAGCACCCCGGGACTATACAGCGTATTCCATACACCTGGAGCTCGGGGCCTAGCACCCCGGGACTATACAGCGAATTCCATACACCTGGAGCTCGGGGCCTAGCACTCCAGGACTATACAGCGTATTCCATACACCTGGAGCTCGGGGCCTAGCACCCCGGGACTATACAGCGTATTCCATACACCTGGAGCTCGGGACCTAGCACTCCAGGACTGTACAGCATATTCCATACACCTGGAGCTCGGGGCCTAGCACCCCGGGACTATACAGCGAATTCCATACACCTGGAGCTCGGGTCTTAGCTCTCCAGGACTGTACAGCGTATTCCATACACCTGGAGCTCGGGACCTAGCACTCCGGACTGTACAGCGTATTCCATACACCTGGAGCTCGGGTCCTAGCACCCCGGACTGTACAGCGTATTCCATACACCTGGAGCTCGGGTCCTAGCACTCCAGGACTGTACAGCGAATTCCATACACCTGGAACTCGGGTCTTAGCACCCCGGGACTATACAGCGTATTCCATACACCTGGAGCTCGGGTCTTAGCACTCCGGACTGTACAGCATATTCCATACACCTGGAGCTCGGGGCCTAGCACCCCGGGACTGTACAGCGAATTCCATACACCTGGAGCTCGGGGCCTAGCACTCCGGACTATACAGCGAATTCCATACACCTGGAGCTCGGGGCCTAGCACCCCGGGACTGTACAGCGTATTCCATACACCTGGAGCTCGGGTCCTAGCACTCCAGACTGTACAGCGTATTCCATACACCTGGAGCTCGGGGCCTAGCACTCCGGACTGTACAGCGTATTCCATACACCTGGAGCTCGAGGCCTAGCACCCCGGGACTATACAGCGTATTCCATACACCTGGAGCTCGAGGCCTAGCACTCCAGACTGTACAGCGTATTCCATACACCTGGAGCTCGGGGCCTAGCACTCCAGACTGTACAGCGAATTCCATACACCTGGAGCTCGGGGCCTAGCACCCCGGGACTATACAGCGAATTCCATACACCTGGAGCTCGGGGCCTAGCACCCCGGGACTATACAGCGTATTCCATACACCTGGAGCTCGGGGCCTAGCACTCCAGACTGTACAGCGTATTCCATACACCTGGAGCTCGGGGACTACCACCCCGGGACTGTACAGCGTATTCCATACACCTGGAGCTCGGGTCTTAGCACCCCGGTACTGTACAGCGAATTCCATACACCTGGAGCTCGGGGCCTAGCACTCCGGACTATACAGCGAATTCCATACACCTGGAGCTTGGGGCCTAGCACCCCGGGACTGTACAGCGTATTCCATACACCTGGAGCTCGGGGCCTAGCACCCCGGGACTATACAGCGTATTCCATACACCTGGAGCTCGGGGCCTAGCACTCCGGACTGTACAGCGTATTCCATACACCTGGAGCTCGGGTCCTGGCACCCCGGGACTGTACAGCGTATTCCATACACCTGAAGCTCGAGGCCTAGCACCCCGGGACTATACAGCGTATTCCATACACCTGAAGCTCGAGGCCTAGCACTCCGGACTATACAGCGTATTCCATACACCTGGAGCTCGGGGCCTAGCACCCCGGGACTGTACAGCGTATTCCATGCACCTGGAGCTCGAGGCCTAGCACTCCAGACTGTACAGCGTATTCCATACACCTGGAGCTCGGGGCCTAGCACTCCGGGACTATACAGCGAATTCCATACACCTGGAGCTCGGGGCCTAGCACCCCGGGACTATACAGCGTATTCCATACACCTGGAGCTCGAGGCCTAGCACCCCAGGACTGTACAGCGTATTCCATACACCTGGAGCTCGGGTCCTAGCACTCCAGACTGTACAGCGTATTCCATACACCTGGAGCTCGGGGCCTAGCACTCCAGACTGTACAGCGTATTCCATACACCTGGAGCTCGGGTCCTAGCACTCCAGACTGTACAGCGTATTCCATACACCTGGAGCTCGAGGCCTAGCACTCCAGACTGTACAGCGTATTCCATACACCTGGAGCTCGGGTCCTAGCACTCCAGACTGTACAGCGAATTCCATACACCTGGAGCTCGGGGCCTAGCACTCCGGACTGTACAGCGTATTCCATACACCTGGAGCTCGGGTCCTAGCACTCCAGACTGTACAGCGTATTCCATACACCTGGAGCTCGGGGCCTAGCACTCCGGACTGTACAGCGTATTCCATACACCTGGAGCTCGGGGCCTAGCACCCCAGGACTATACAGCGTATTCCATACACCTGGAGCTCGGGACCTAGCACTCCGGACTGTACAGCGTATTCCATACACCTGGAGCTCGGGGCCTAGCACTCCGGACTGTACAGCGTATTCCATACACCTGGAGCTCGGGTCCTAGCACTCCAGACTGTACAGCGTATTCCATACACCTGGAGCTCGGGGCCTAGCACTCCAGGACTATACAGCGTATTCCATACACCTGGAGCTCGGGACCTAGCACTCCGGACTATACAGCGTATTCCATACACCTGGAGCTCGGGTCTTAGCACCCCGGGACTGTACAGCGAATTCCATACACCTGGAGCTCGGGTCCTAGCACTCCGGACTGTACAACGTATTCCATACACCTGGAGCTCGGGGCCTAGCACTCCGGGACTGTACAGCGAATTCCATACACCTGGAGCTCGGGGCCTAGCACTCCGGACTGTACAGCGTATTCCATACACCTGGAGCTCGGGTCCTAGCACTCCAGACTGTACAGCGTATTCCATACACCTGGAGCTCGGGGCCTAGCACCCCGGGACTATACAGCGTATTCCATACACCTGGAGCTCGGGTCCTAGCACCCCGGGACTGTACAGCGAATTCCATACACCTGGAGCTCGGGTCCTAGCACCCCGGGACTATACAGCGTATTCCATACACCTGGAGCTCGGGTCTTAGCACCCCGGGACTGTACAGCGAATTCCATACACCTGGAGCTCGGGGCCTAGCACTCCGGACTATACAGCGAATTCCATACACCTGGAGCTCGGGGCCTAGCACCCCGGGACTATACAGCGAATTCCATACACCTGGAGCTCGGGACCTAGCACCCCGGGACTATACAGCGAATTCCATACACCTGGAGCTCGGGTCTTAGCTCTCCAGGACTGTACAGCGTATTCCATACACCTGGAGCTCGGGTCTTAGCACTCCGGACTGTACAGCGAATTCCATACACCTGGAGCTCGGGTCTTAGCACTCCAGGACTGTACAGCGTATTCCATACACCTGGAGCTCGAGGCCTAGCACTCCGGACTGTACAGCGTATTCCATACACCTGGAGCTCGGGCCCTAGCACCCCGGGACTATACAGCGTATTCCATACACCTGGAGCTCGGGCCCTAGCACCCCGGGACTGTACAGCGAATTCCATACACCTGGAGCTCGGGTCTTAGCACTCCGGACTATACAGCGAATTCCATACACCTGGAGCTCGGGGCCTAGCACCCCGGGACTATACAGCGAATTCCATACACCTGGAGCTCGGGCCCTAGCACCCCGGGACTGTACAGCGAATTCCATACACCTGGAGCTCGGGTCTTAGCACTCCGGACTATACAGCGAATTCCATACACCTGGAGCTCGGGTCTTAGCACTCCAGGACTGTACAGCGTATTCCATACACCTGGAGCTCGAGGCCTAGCACTCCGGACTGTACAGCGTATTCCATACACCTGGAGCTCGAGGCCTAGCACCCCGGGACTGTACAGCATATTCCATACACCTGGAGCTCGGGTCCTAGCACTCCGGACTGTACAGCGTATTCCATACACCTGGAGCTCGGGCCCTAGCACCCCGGGACTGTACAGCGTATTCCATACACCTGGAGCTCGGGGCCTAGCACTCCAGACTGTACAGCGTATTCCATACACCTGGAGCTCGGGGCCTAGCACTCCGGACTGTACAGCGTATTCCATACACCTGGAGCTCGGGGCCTAGCACCCCGGGACTATACAGCGAATTCCATACACCTGGAGCTCGGGTCTTAGCTCTCCAGGACTGTACAGCGAATTCCATACACCTGGAGCTCGGGTCCTAGCACCCCGGGACTGTACAGCGTATTCCATACACCTGGAGCTCGGGCCCTAGCACCCCGGGACTGTACAGCGTATTCCATACACCTGGAGCTCGGGGCCTAGCACTCCAGACTGTACAGCGTATTCCATACACCTGGAGCTCGGGGCCTAGCACCCCGGGACTGTACAGCGTTTTCCATACACCTGGAGCTCGGGGCCTAGCACTCCGGGACTATACAGCGAATTCCATACACCTGGAGCTCGGGGCCTAGCACCCCGGGACTATACAGCGAATTCCATACACCTGGAGCTCGGGGCCTAGCACCCCGGGACTGTACAGCGTATTCCATACACCTGGAGCTCGGGGCCTAGCACCCCGGGACTGTACAGCGTTTTCCATACACCTGGAGTTCGGGGCCTAGCACCCCGGGACTGTACAGCAAATTCCATACACCTGCAGCTCGGGTCCTAGCACTCCGGGACTATACAGCAAATTCCATACACCTGGAGGTCAGGACCTGGCACTCCGGGACTATACAGCGTATTCCATACACCTGGAGCTCGGGGCCTAGCACCCCGGGACTATACAGCGTATTCCATACACCTGGAGCTCGGGGCCTAGCACCCCGGGACTATACAGCGAATTCCATACACCTGGAGCTCGGGGCCTAGCACTCCAGGACTATACAGCGTATTCCATACACCTGGAGCTCGGGGCCTAGCACCCCGGGACTATACAGCGTATTCCATACACCTGGAGCTCGGGACCTAGCACTCCAGGACTGTACAGCATATTCCATACACCTGGAGCTCGGGGCCTAGCACCCCGGGACTATACAGCGAATTCCATACACCTGGAGCTCGGGTCTTAGCTCTCCAGGACTGTACAGCGTATTCCATACACCTGGAGCTCGGGACCTAGCACTCCGGACTGTACAGCGTATTCCATACACCTGGAGCTCGGGTCCTAGCACCCCGGACTGTACAGCGTATTCCATACACCTGGAGCTCGGGTCCTAGCACTCCAGGACTGTACAGCGAATTCCATACACCTGGAACTCGGGTCTTAGCACCCCGGGACTATACAGCGTATTCCATACACCTGGAGCTCGGGTCTTAGCACTCCGGACTGTACAGCATATTCCATACACCTGGAGCTCGGGGCCTAGCACCCCGGGACTGTACAGCGAATTCCATACACCTGGAGCTCGGGGCCTAGCACTCCGGACTATACAGCGAATTCCATACACCTGGAGCTCGGGGCCTAGCACCCCGGGACTGTACAGCGTATTCCATACACCTGGAGCTCGGGTCCTAGCACTCCAGACTGTACAGCGTATTCCATACACCTGGAGCTCGGGGCCTAGCACTCCGGACTGTACAGCGTATTCCATACACCTGGAGCTCGAGGCCTAGCACCCCGGGACTATACAGCGTATTCCATACACCTGGAGCTCGAGGCCTAGCACTCCAGACTGTACAGCGTATTCCATACACCTGGAGCTCGGGGCCTAGCACTCCAGACTGTACAGCGAATTCCATACACCTGGAGCTCGGGGCCTAGCACCCCGGGACTATACAGCGAATTCCATACACCTGGAGCTCGGGGCCTAGCACCCCGGGACTATACAGCGTATTCCATACACCTGGAGCTCGGGGCCTAGCACTCCAGACTGTACAGCGTATTCCATACACCTGGAGCTCGGGGACTAGCACCCCGGGACTGTACAGCGTATTCCATACACCTGGAGCTCGGGTCTTAGCACCCCGGTACTGTACAGCGAATTCCATACACCTGGAGCTCGGGGCCTAGCACTCCGGACTATACAGCGAATTCCATACACCTGGAGCTTGGGGCCTAGCACCCCGGGACTGTACAGCGTATTCCATACACCTGGAGCTCGGGGCCTAGCACCCCGGGACTATACAGCGTATTCCATACACCTGGAGCTCGGGGCCTAGCACTCCGGACTGTACAGCGTATTCCATACACCTGGAGCTCGGGTCCTGGCACCCCGGGACTGTACAGCGTATTCCATACACCTGAAGCTCGAGGCCTAGCACCCCGGGACTATACAGCGTATTCCATACACCTGAAGCTCGAGGCCTAGCACTCCGGACTATACAGCGTATTCCATACACCTGGAGCTCGGGGCCTAGCACCCCGGGACTGTACAGCGTATTCCATGCACCTGGAGCTCGAGGCCTAGCACTCCAGACTGTACAGCGTATTCCATACACCTGGAGCTCGGGGCCTAGCACTCCGGGACTATACAGCGAATTCCATACACCTGGAGCTCGGGGCCTAGCACCCCGGGACTATACAGCGTATTCCATACACCTGGAGCTCGAGGCCTAGCACCCCAGGACTGTACAGCGTATTCCATACACCTGGAGCTCGGGTCCTAGCACTCCAGACTGTACAGCGTATTCCATACACCTGGAGCTCGGGGCCTAGCACTCCAGACTGTACAGCGTATTCCATACACCTGGAGCTCGGGTCCTAGCACTCCAGACTGTACAGCGTATTCCATACACCTGGAGCTCGAGGCCTAGCACTCCAGACTGTACAGCGTATTCCATACACCTGGAGCTCGGGGCCTAGCACCCCGGGACTGTACAGCGTTTTCCATACACCTGGAGCTCGGGTCTTAGCACTCCGGGACTGTACAGCGTATTCCATACACCTGAAGCTCGGGGCCTAGCACCCCGGGACTATACAGCGTATTCCATGCACCTGGAGCTCGGGGCCTAGCACCCCGGGACTGTACAGCATATTCCATACACCTGGAGCTCGGGGCCTAGCACTCCGGACTGTACAGGGTATTCCATACACCTGGAGCTCGGGGCCTAGCACCCCGGGACTGTACAGCGTATTCCATACACCTGAAGCTCGGGGCCTAGCACCCCGGGACTGTACAGCGTATTCCATGCACCTGGAGCTCGGGACCTAGCACCCCGGGACTGTACAGCGTATTCCATACACCTGGAGCTCGGGGCCTAGCACCCCGGGACTGTACAGCGTATTCCATACACCTGGAGCTCGGGTCTTAGCACTCCGGGACTGTACAGCGTATTCCATGCACCTGAAGCTCGGGGCCTAGCACCCCGGGACTGTACAGCGTATTCCATGCACCTGGAGCTCGGGGCCTAGCACCCCGGACTGTACAGCATATTCCATGCACCTGGAGCTCGAGGCCTAGCACTCCAGACTGTACAGCGTATTCCATACACCTGGAGCTCGGGGCCTAGCACCCCGGGACTATACAGCGAATTCCATACACCTGGAGCTCGGGGCCTAGCACCCCGGGACTATACAGCGTATTCCATACACCTGGAGCTTGGGTCCTAGCACTCCAGACTGTACAGCGTATTCCATACACCTGGAGCTCGGGGCCTAGCACTCCAGACTGTACAGCGTATTCCATACACCTGGAGCTCGGGTCCTAGCACTCCGGGACTGTACAGCGTATTCCATACACCTGGAGCTCGAGGCCTAGCACTCCAGACTGTACAGCGAATTCCATACACCTGGAGCTCGGGGCCTAGCACTCCGGACTATACAGCGAATTCCATACACCTGGAGCTCGGGGCCTAGCACCCCGGGACTATACAGCGAATTCCATACACCTGGAGCTCGGGACCTAGCACTCCGGACTGTACAGCGAATTCCATACACCTGGAGCTCCGGTCCTAGCACCCCGGGACTGTACAGCGTATTCCATACACCTGGAGCTCGAGGCCTAGCACCCCGGGACTGTACAGCGTATTCCATACACCTGGAGCTCGGGGCCTAGCACTCCAGACTGTACAGCGTATTCCATACACCTGGAGCTCGGGACCTAGCACCCCGGGACTGTACAGCGTATTCCATACACCTGGAGCTCGGGACCTAGCACCCCGGACTGTACAGCATATTCCATACACCTGGAGCTCGGGGCCTAGCACTCCGGACTGTACAGCGTATTCCATACACCTGGAGCTCGGGACCTAGCACCCCGGACTGTACAGCATATTCCATACACCTGGAGCTCGGGGCCTAGCACCCCGGGACTGTACAGCGAATTCCATACACCTGGAGCTCGAGGCCTAGCACTCCAGACTGTACAGCGTATTCCATACACCTGGAGCTCGGGGCCTAGCACCCCGGGACTATATAGCGTATTCCATACACCTGGAGCTCGGGGCCTAGCACTCCGGGACTATACAGCGTATTCCATACACCTGAAGCTCGGGGCCTAGCACCCCGGGACTATACAGCGTATTCCATACACCTGAAGCTCGGGGCCTAGCACCCCGGGACTGTACAGCGTATTCCATACACCTGGAGCTCGGGGCCTAGCACCCCGGGACTATACAGCGAATTCCATACACCTGGAGCTCGGGGCCTAGCACCCCGGGACTGTACAGCGTTTTCCATACACCTGGAGCTCGGGGCCTAGCACCCCGGGACTGTACAGCAAATTCCATACACCTGCAGCTCGGGTCCTAGCACTCCGGGACTGTACAGCATATTCCATACACCTGGAGGTCAGGACCTAGCACTCCGGGACTATACAGCGTATTCCATACACCTGCAGCTCGGGGCCTAGCACTCCAGACTGTACAGCAAATTCCATACACCTGGAGGTCAGGACCTAGCACTCCGGGACTATACAGCGTATTCCATACACCTGGAGCTCGGGGCCTAGCACCCCGGGACTATACAGCGTATTCCATACACCTGGAGCTCGGGACCTAGCACTCCAGGACTGTACAGCATATTCCATACACCTGGAGCTCGGGGCCTAGCACTCCAGGACTATACAGCGAATTCCATACACCTGGAGCTCGGGTCTTAGCTCTCCAGGACTGTACAGCGTATTCCATACACCTGGAGCTTGGGTCTTAGCACTCCGGACTGTACAGCGAATTCCATACACCTGGAGCTCGGGTCCTAGCACCCCGGGACTGTACAGCGTATTCCATACACCTGGAGCTCGGGTCCTAGCACTCCAGGACTGTACAGCGAATTCCATACACCTGGAACTCGGGTCTTAGCACCCCGGGACTATACAGCGTATTCCATACACCTGGAGCTCGGGTCCTAGCACTCCGGGACTATACAGCGTATTCCATACACCTGGAGCTCGGGTCTTAGCACTCCGGACTGTACAGCGAATTCCATACACCTGGAGCTCGGGACCTAGCACCCCGGGACTATACAGCGTATTCCATACACCTGGAGCTCGGGGCCTAGCACCCCGGGACTATACAGCGTATTCCATACACCTGGAGCTCGGGTCCTAGCACTCCGGGACTATACAGCGTATTCCATACACCTGGAGCTCGGGTCCTAGCACTCCGGGACTATACAGCGAATTCCATACACCTGCAGCTCGGGACCTAGCACTCCGGGACTATACAGCGTATTCCATACACCTGGAGCTCGGGGCCTAGCACCCTGGGACTATACAGCGTATTCCATACACCTGGAGCTCGGGGCCTAGCACTCCGGACTATACAGCGTATTCCATACACCTGGAGCTCGGGACCTAGCACCCCGGGACTATACAGCGAATTCCATACACCTGGAGCTCGGGTCCTAGCACCCCGGGACTGTACAGCGTATTCCATACACCTGGAGCTCGGGCCCTAGCACTCCAGGACTGTACAGCGAATTCCATACACCTGGAGCTCGGGGCCTAGCACCCCAGGACTGTACAGCGTATTCCATACACCTGGAGCTCGGGGCCTAGCACTCCAGACTGTACAGCGTATTCCATACACCTGGAGCTCGGGGCCTAGCACCCCAGGACTGTACAGCGTATTCCATACACCTGGAGCTCGGGTCCTAGCACCCCGGGACTATACAGCATATTCCATACACCTGGAGCTCGGGTCTTAGCTCTCCAGGACTGTACAGCGTATTCCATACACCTGGAGCTCGGGTCTTAGCACTCCGGGACTATACAGCAAATTCCATACACCTGCAGCTCGGGACCTAGCACCCCGGGACTGTACAGCGTATTCCATACACCTGGAGCTCGGGTCTTAGCACTCCGGACTGTACAGCGAATTCCATACACCTGGAGCTCGGGTCCTAGCACTCCAGGACTGTACAGCGAATTCCATACACCTGGAGCTCGGGGCCTAGCACCCCGGGACTGTACAGCGAATTCCATACACCTGGAGCTCGGGTCTTAGCACCCCGGGACTATACAGCGAATTCCATACACCTGGAGCTCGGGTCTTAGCACTCCGGACTGTACAGCGTATTCCATACACCTGGAGCTCGGGGCCTAGCACCCCGGGACTGTACAGCGAATTCCATACACCTGGAGCTTGGGACCTGGCACTCCGGACTATACAGCGTATTCCATACACCTGGAGCTTGGGACCTGGCACTCCGGACTGTACAGCGAATTCCATACACCTGGAGCTTGGGACCTGGCACTCCGGGACTATACAGCGAATTCCATACACCTGGAGCTCGGGGCCTAGCACCCCGGGACTATACAGCGTATTCCATACACCTGGAGCTCGGGGCCTAGCACCCCGGGACTATACAGCGAATTCCATACACCTGGAGCTCGGGTCTTAGCACTCCGGACTGTACAACGAATTCCATACACCTGGAGCTCGGGTCCTAGCACCCCGGGACTGTACAGCGTATTCCATACACCTGGAGCTCGGGTCCTAGCACCCCGGGACTATACAGCGTATTCCATACACCTGGAGCTCGGGGCCTAGCACCCCGGGACTATACAGCGAATTCCATACACCTGGAGCTCGGGGCCTAGCACCCCGGGACTATACAGCGAATTCCATACACCTGGAGCTCGGGTCTTAGCACCCCGGACTATACAGCGTATTCCATACACCTGGAACTCGGGTCTTAGCACCCCGGACTGTACAACGAATTCCATACACCTGGAACTCGGGTCTTAGCACTCCGGACTGTACAGCGTATTCCATACACCTGGAGCTCGGGTCCTAGCACTCCAGGACTGTACAGCGAATTCCATACACCTGGAACTCGGGTCTTAGCACTCCGGACTGTACAGCATATTCCATACACCTGAAGCTCGAGGCCTAGCACCCCGGGACTGTACAGCATATTCCATACACCTGGAGCTCGGGGCCTAGCACCCCGGGACTATACAGCGTATTCCATACACCTGGAGCTCGGGGCCTAGCACCCCGGGACTGTACAGCATATTCCATACACCTGGAGCTCGGGGCCTAGCACCCCGGGACTATACAGCGTATTCCATACACCTGGAGCTCGGGGCCTAGCATTCCGGGACTATACAGCGTATTCCATACACCTGGAGGTCGGGACCTAGCACCCCGGGACTATACAGCGTATTCCATACACCTGGAGCTCGGGGCCTAGCACCCCGGGACTATACAGCGTATTCCATACACCTGGAGCTCGGGGCCTAGCACCCCGGGACTATACAGCGTATTCCATACACCTGGAGGTCGGGACCTAGCACCCCGGGACTATACAGCGTATTCCATACACCTGGAGCTCGGGGCCTAGCACCCCGGGACTATACAGCGTATTCCATACACCTGGAGCTCGGGGCCTAGCACCCCGGGACTATACAGCGTATTCCATACACCTGGAGCTCGGGGCCTAGCACCCCGGGACTATACAGCGTATTCCATACACCTGGAGCTCGGGGCCTAGCACCCCGGGACTATACAGCGTATTCCATACACCTGCAGCTCGGGCCCTAGCACTCCGGGACTATACAGCAAATTCCATACACCTGGAGCTCGGGGCCTAGCACCCCGGACTATACAGCGAATTCCATACACCTGGA
Organism: Anomaloglossus baeobatrachus; assembly: GCF_048569485.1. NCBI lineage: Eukaryota > Metazoa > Chordata > Amphibia > Anura > Aromobatidae > Anomaloglossus > Anomaloglossus baeobatrachus. The sequence goes on from NC_134355.1 coordinate 696,533,222, forward strand.
GCTCGGGGCCTAGCACCCCGGGACTATATAGCGTATTCCATACACCTGGAGCTCGGGGCCTAGCACTTCGGGACTATACAGCATATTCCATACACCTGGAGCTCGGGGCCTAGCACCCCGGGACTGTACAGCGTATTCCATACACCTGGAGCTCGGGGCCTAGCACTTCGGGACTATACAGCGTATTCCATACACCTGGAGCTCGGGGCCTAGCACTCCAGGACTATACAGCGTATTCCATACACCTGGAGCTCGGGTCCTAGCACCCCGGGACTATACAGCGAATTCCATACACCTGGAGCTCGGGACCTAGCACCCCGGGACTGTACAGCGAATTCCATACACCTGGAGCTCGGGTCTTAGCACTCCGGACTGTACAGCGAATTCCATACACCTGGAGCTCGGGTCTTAGCACTCCGGACTGTACAGCGTATTCCATACACCTGGAGCTCGGGGCCTAGCACCCCGGGACTGTACAGCAAATTCCATACACCTGGAGCTCGGGGCCTAGCACTCCGGGACTATACAGCGAATTCCATACACCTGGAGCTCGGGTCTTAGCACTCCGGACTGTACAGCGTATTCCATACACCTGCAGCTCGGGTCCTAGCACTCCGGGACTATACAGCAAATTCCATACACCTGGAGCTCGGGGCCTAGCACTCCAGGACTATACAGCGTATTCCATACACCTGGAGCTCGGGGCCTAGCACCCCGGGACTGTACAGCGTATTCCATACACCTGGAGCTCGGGGCCTAGCACCCCGGGACTATACAGCGTATGCCATACACCTGAAGCTCGGGGCCTAGCACCCCGGGACTGTACAGCAAATTCCATACACCTGGAGCTCGGGGCCTAGCACCCCGGGACTATACAGCGTATTCCATACACCTGGAGCTTGGGGCCTAGCACCCCGGGACTATACAGCGAATTCCATACACCTGAAGCTCGGGACCTAGCACCCCGGGACTGTACAGCAAATTCCATACACCTGGAGCTCGGGTCTTAGCACCCCGGGACTATACAGCGAATTTCATACACCTGGAGCTCGGGGCCTAGCACCCCGGGACTATACAGCAAATTCCATACACCTGCAGCTCGGGACCTAGCACCCCGGGACTATACAGCGAATTCCATACACCTGGAGCTCGGGTCTTAGCACTCCGGACTGTACAGCGTATTCCATACACCTGGAGCTTGGGACCTGGCACCCCGGGACTATACAACGTATTCCATACACCTGGAGCTCGGGGCCTAGCACTCCGGACTGTACAGCGAATTCCATACACCTGGAGCTCGGGTCCTAGCTCTCCAGGACTGTACAGCATATTCCATACACCTGGAGCTCGGGACCTAGCACTCCGGACTATACAGCGTATTCCATACACCTGGAGCTCGGGACCTAGCACCCCGGGACTATACAGCGTATTCCATACACCTGGAGCTCGGGGCCTAGCACCCCGGGACTATACAGCGTATTCCATACACCTGGAGGTCGGGACCTAGCACCCCGGGACTATACAGCGTATTCCATACACCTGGAGCTCGGGGCCTAGCACCCCGGGACTATACAGCGAATTCCATACACCTGGAGCTCGGGGCCTAGCACTCCAGGACTATACAGCGTATTCCATACACCTGGAGCTCGGGGCCTAGCACTCCAGGACTATACAGCGTATTCCATACACCTGGAGCTCGGGGCCTAGCACTCCAGGACTATACAGCGTATTCCATACACCTGGAGCTCGGGGCCTAGCACTCCAGGACTATACAGCGTATTCCATACACCTGGAGCTCGGGGCCTAGCACCCCGGGACTATATAGCGTATTCCATACACCTGGAGCTCGGGGCCTAGCACCCCGGGACTGTACAGCAAATTCCATACACCTGGAGCTCGGGGCCTAGCACCCCGGGACTGTACAGCGTATTCCATACACCTGGAGCTCGGGGCCTAGCACTCCAGGACTATACAGCGTATTCCATACACCTGGAGCTCGGGGCCTAGCACCCCGGGACTATACAGCGAATTCCATACACCTGGAGCTCGGGGCCTAGCACCCCGGGACTGTACAGCAAATTCCATACACCTGGAGCTCGGGGCCTAGCACTCCGGGACTATACAGCAAATTCCATACACCTGGAGCTCGGGGCCTAGCACTCCGGGACTATACAGCGTATTCCATACACCTGGAGCTCGGGGCCTAGCACCCCGGGACTATACAGCGTATTCCATACACCTGGAGCTTGGGGCCTAGCACCCCGGGACTGTACAGCAAATTCCATACACCTGGAGCTCGGGGCCTAGCACCCCGGGACTGTACAGCAAATTCCATACACCTGGAGCTCGGGGCCTAGCACCCCGGGACTATACAGCGTATTCCATACACCTGGAGCTTGGGGCCTAGCACCCCGGGACTATACAGCGAATTCCATACACCTGGAGCTCGGGACCTAGCACCCCGGGACTATACAGCGTATTCCATACACCTGGAGCTTGGGGCCTAGCACCCCGGGACTGTACAGCGAATTCCATACACCTGGAGCTCGAGTCTTAGCACCCCGGGACTATACAGCGAATTTCATACACCTGGAGCTCGGGGCCTAGCACCCCGGGACTATACAGCAAATTCCATACACCTGGAGCTCGGGTCTTAGCACTCCGGACTGTACAGCGTATTCCATACACCTGGAGCTTGGGACCTGGCACCCCGGGACTATACAACGTATTCCATACACCTGGAGCTCGGGGCCTAGCACTCCGGACTGTACAGCGAATTCCATACACCTGGAGCTTGGGACCTGGCACTCCGGACTATACAGCGAATTCCATACACCTGGAGCTCGGGTCTTAGCACTCCGGACTATACAGCGAATTTCATACACCTGGAGCTCGGGTCCTAGCTCTCCAGGACTGTACAGCGTATTCCATACAGCTGGAGCTTGGGACCTGGCACTCCGGACTGTACAGCATATTTCATACACCTGGAGGTCAGGACCTAGCCCTCCGGACTGTATAGCGTATTCCATACACCTGGAGGTCAGGACCTAGCCCTCCGGGAGTGTACAGCGTATTCCATACACCTGAAGCTCGGGTCCTAGCCCTCCGGACTGTACAGCATATTCCATACACCTGGAGGTCGGGTCCTAGCACTCCGTAACTGTACAGCGTATTCCATACACCTGGAGGTCGGGACCTAGCACGGCGGGACTGTACCTGTGAGGGTGCAGTGCTTGAGCGCCTGCTCTGATGTGTATTTCCAGACTCTGAGAATAGGAGAGTCCCGCTCATTAGTAACATGGAGGAGGCTCTGGGAGTGCAGGAGAGCGCCCCTCCTCACTGGGATCCGGCTGGGACGAGCACCCAAGCTTTCCAAGGACCTGCGGGGGAAGAATAATGCAGATGATAGGACACCACAGGAACCACGACCATAGCTAGTGCCAGGATGGACATTCTGGGGGTTCACAAGACTCGGCAGACAATACAGGTGCAGACATCTACAGGACAGGCCGGTGGTGTCCGCGGAGCTGGTACAGGACTCAGTACCTGGAAAAGTCAGTGCTGTGGCTGCAGCTTCTTTGTAAATTCTAAAGAGAAAACCAGAAGACAAATGTGTTATAAAAGAGCCTGAAGTCCCAGCTGCCTTTACTGCACCTGCCTGGCACTGTGCTGTCTGTACGGAGAGGATCTGTCTCGCCTGGTAGAAGAGCTGCTCTTATTGGGCAACCATAGACTCGGCCTCGTGCAGGAGGAACCCAAGCCTTTAATGAAACCTCACACTTTCTTAAAGGGATACAACCTCACACTTTCTTAAAGGGATAGTAGAAGTCTGGTATAGCCCTGGATTGGATTCTCCACCCGGATATTGTGAAGGTATAAAGATGTCAGGGAAAGGGTCAGCCACAAGAGATTCATGTCTGCTCGATCTTTTGTTGTCACAGATTGGAGCTCTCCCCCTTCTCATTGTACATATTTGCCCACCCTCTGTACCTGAATCAGGGGGATCTGGGTGTCCATATGGATCGCTGGTTTGGGCGAGTCTCCCTCTCGTAGATTCTTCTTTATCGACGCCGGACTCTTGGCTTTGTTGGCTGAGGTGAAGCTGCTGAATCTACTGCCTGGTGGAAGGGAAACAGAAGAGGTCACCTCTGGCCCTTTAAAGACTATGGAGTCTACCTGTAGAGGATGGAAGGCTTCATCCATACAGCTCAATCACCCGATCGTCTTGCTCCCCTCCCCCACTGCTGGGATCACGTTCAGTGTTAGGAAGGTGTCGGAGGATCATAAATTGAATTTGTGTGACGTGTGGTGGACATTCGGAGATGGCCACTCACCTGACATGCTGAGTGACACCGGGAGGCTGTAGGATGGCTTCTGGTAGACCACAGGGCGCGGGCTTCCCCGGTTGATGAGCGCTGCCATGTGTGGGGTCTGGGTACTGGGGATCTGATGGCTCCTGGTGGGGCTGTGGACGGCGGCTCGCAGTAGTGACTGGTGGTGCTGCCGCCGCTTCTCCTGCGCTTTAGCGTCTGTCAACAGTGAGAAAGAGACAGGTGATCACCGAGGCCTGGACAAGCCAAAGATGGCCGGTGAGCGCAGCTGCAGGAAGGACGGTGATAGCGTTCAATGAGGAGATCTCCAATGGTTTCTTGGTCAGATGCCATTGTGGTCCTGCAATATGAACCACCGGGGTAATAAGTCCATTCATGACATTTCTTCCTCCTGAATCTTCCCTCATCACCTGTGAAGTGAAAGGAGCCGCAGCCACAAAGTAGAGACCCCATAACTTTACAGAGCGGGGGGCTCAGGAGCAAAAGGGCAAAAGAGTAACAACTGCTCTGCTGACCCCATAACTGCAGAGTCCAGACCTCCTAACATCAGCAGAAACACTGCACCCACCGGGAGCTTTGAGGCTGAGCAGCCGTACATCACCAAGCACAATGCCGAGCCGTACATCACCAAGCACAATGCGGAGCGTCAGATGGAGAAGTGTAAAGCCACCACCACTGGACTCAGGAGGAGACGTGTTCTGTGCAGTGACGGATCGCACTTCTCTATCTGCGTCTGAGGCACGAGTCTGGGTTTGGTGAATGGAGAGTTACCCCCTGACTGTATTGTGCCCATTGTACAGATGGTGGAGGTGTATAATGCTCCGGGCTGTTATCAGGGGTCGTCCTCGGCCTCTTAGTTCCAGTGAAGGGAAATCTTCAGCACAAGACATTGTAACAGTTTGGGGGGGGGAAGACCCTTCTCTGTTCCCCCGACTGTGCACACAGCACAAGCTCCATACAGACATATAGGGGGGGGGGGACACATGATGGCTGCACAGACCCCGGACCCCAAACCCCATCCTATAATGGATATTGTGAGCCTGGCTTCTCCCAACATCAGGGTCTGACCTCACAAATGCTTTTCGGGATGAAGGTTCAAAAAATTCCCACAGATCCCTTCACATTCTTGTAGACATCCTTGCCAGAAGAGCGGGAGCCCTTATATCTGAAGAGGGGCCGACTCCATTAATGCCCATGGATGTAGGATGGAAGGGCAGGTGGGCAGGGCACATGCATTTCCCAGGTCCAGCGCTGTGCCTCTGGTGCTGCTTTACTGATCAATTGCAGTGGTGACATCACGTTGACAGCGCTGCAGACAATCACAGCACTCAGCGGCTTGGCTAATCTAAACGTCTGCAGCGCTGTCACTACTGGAGTAATAGACAGACACTAGGGCAGCTGTAGAGACAGCGCTGCACCCAGGAAGGGCAAGTGACGCTCAGTGTGTTGTTTAATAAATCACTGAACGTAAGGGCTCACGATTGAAAAAAGGAGGCAACCCCTTTAATGGAGGCTCTAAGGGAATGCCACAACCAGAGAAAATCATGAGCATCCTCTGCTTTCTGTACGGAGGCAGGAAAGATCCAAGATGTACAGTGGAAGAAGAGGAGGAAAAAGGAGGAGCAGGAGGAGGAAGAGGAGGAAAACAGAAGCAGGAGGAGGAAGAGGAGGAAAACAGAGGAGCAGGAGGAGGAAAACAGAGAAGCAGGAGGAGGGAGAGGAGGAAAACAGAAAAGCAGGATGAGGAAAAAGGAGGAGGAAGAGGAGGAAAACAGAAGCAGGAGGAGGAAGAGGAGGAAAACAGAGAAGCAGGAGGAGGAAGACAGAGGAGCAGGAGGAGGAAGACAGAGGAGCAGGAGGAGGGAGAGGAGGAAAACAGAGAAGCAGGATGAGGAAAAAGGAGGAGCAGGAGGAGGAAGAGGAGGAAAACAGAGGAGCAGGAGGAGGAGGAAAACAGAGGAGCAGGAGGAAGAGGAAAACAGAGAAGCAGGAGGAGGAAGAGGAGGAAAACAGAGGAGCAGGAGGAGGAGGAAAACAGAGAAGCAGGAGGAGGAAGAGGAGGAAAACAGAGAAGTAGGAGGAGGGAGAGGAGGAAAACAGAAGCAGGAGGAGGAAAAAGGAGGAGCAGGAGGAGGAAGACAGAGGAGCAGGAGGAGGGAGAGGAGGAAAAAGGAGGAGTAAGAGAATGAAAAAGGAGGAGCAGGAGAAGGAAAAAAAGGAGGAGCAGGGGGAGGGAGAGGAGGAAAACAGAGGAGCAGGAGGAGGAAAAAGTAGGAGCAGGAGGAGGAAAAAGGAGGAGCAGGAGGAGGAAAAAGGAGGAAAGAGGAGGAAGAAGAGTCAGGGGAAAAGGACGTGCAGGAGGAGGAAGAGGAGGAAAAAGGAGGAGGAAGAAGAGAAGGGAAGAGGAGGAAAAAGGAGGAGCAGGAGGAGGGAAAAAAGAGGAGCAGGAGGAGGGAAAAAAGAGGAGCAGGAGGAGGGAGAGGAGGAAAAAAGGAGCAGGAGAAGGAAGACAAGGGGAAAAAAAGGAGCAGGAAAAAGTAGGAGGAAGAGGAGGAAAAAGCAGGAGGAGCAAGAGGAAGAGGAGGAAAAAAAAGGAGCAGGGGGAGGAAGAGGATGAAAAAGGAGGAGCAGGAGGAGGAAAAGGATGAAAAAAAGAGGAGCAGAAGGAGGAAGAGGACTTTGAAAAAGGAGGAGGAGGAAGGGGACGAAAAAGGAGGAGCAGACGGGAAAAGGAGGAGCAGAAAGAAGAGGAGAAGTAATGACGAGAAGGTGACATGGTGCAGGTGGAGGGATCACATATCTGGATAACAACCAGTTTTTCATTAATAAGATCTTCCTTCTGCCTGGGGAAAATCATAAAATAAATACTGTGAATGTGAGGACATGGGATCATTTGGGCAGCTGAGGACTCTAAATTGGTGCTGGAGGATCCAGAGGCCTTCTCTACAGTGAATCAGCGCATATAATACAAGGTAATAAACTCTCCACACTGGCTAAAGAAAAAAAAAATCCTGAATGAAGGACCCTCCTCAATTAACGTACAGGGTAAATTAACTATTTTCCACTTTAAACAATTAAATTAATATTAAAAATTGTAGCCTCAGAAATCAGAAAGATGGTTCGTCACGCAAGTGTTTTCCATTAGCTGGCCTGTGATTGGATGTTCTGTAATATTTGGGTTCCCGGGGGCCACATGTAAGGAGCTCAATAATGTTTTAGTCGGCCTTTCTTACTGCCAGCTGTGAGGTACCGCGATGGGTACGGACAACACCCCACATTACTATGCAGGAATAAAGAGTGGTAAATAAATGACTTTTCTCATCACATACATCAATCTAATGACCATTACTGCCGAGTTGCCAATCCTGGCAGTCTGTCTAATACTTATTTGTGTCTTTTCCTATCAATATCTACTGGTGGAATGTGTAAAATGTGTTAATTTTTTGCACAGACAGACAAGAACGACATGTGAGCAGTGTGTATTATCAGCCCAAGCTCATTTATTATTGACGGTTACATAGAATACAGACAACAGTTATTGGATCACACTTATTACAGTCACTCGCAGGGCACAGTTTTTGGGCCTTCTGTTCCCTTTGGGTGGGATGTTAGTCATTTACCGATCTGTTACACGAGATACACACAATAATATATGAAGACACAGACAGGTCACTCTCACATGCAGTATAATCACGACAACGCCCGTTATCTGTAGGACATTTACATAGAAGCAAGTACAGATCCCAGAGGAGGTCAATAAGGACACTTCACTATACAAAAGAAAAGCACCACAACAAAATCATCAAAAATTCATTCAAGTATGTCAGGAAAGAAGAAATGACTGGAAGCAGGAAAGGAGCAACAGCAACAATCGTCATAAAAAAAAAACATGGTGGTGAAAATTTCCATGTTAGATTCCTAATCCTGAGGAAGGAACGTGAGACTGCTCAGCGAGACGCTGCTACAGATAAGTGGCTGTGGAGAGCACGGGGTCTCCTAACACCGCAGGCACGTTCCTATACACATGTATCTACTATAGAGGACTGCTGGGATGCAAGAAATGTAAAACGGAGGGCGGTTGAATGGAGAATCTTAACGTAAGGAAAGGCTTAGGGTGCAGGTTTTGGAAGAGATCCCTTTGAGGAGACGTGTCCAGACCATCAACTCCATCGCGCAGATCACACTGAGGTCTGTGCGTTTATCCGACTGCACACAGGGGGGGTCAAATCACTAAATGGAAGTGCCCGACAACACGGGGTGGGTCTTCACCTCTGCTCGGCCCACCAACGCCAGATGTACCCTAAGCGGGCAAGGACGGGATGCCAGCACTGCGCAGGGCTCAGCTTACCTCGCACTGGACCCAGGAGCTTGTGACCACCTCCCTTCGGGGGGCTCTGGCTGCAGATGAAGGTGAAGCTGGGGGTAGGTCTGGTCTGGGGCGAGTTCTGCTGACTGCTACTGCTGCTGGTGCCGTTGCTGAAACTCCTTGCTCGGCTCAGATTCTCCGAAAACGACGACGAACCAAAACTGGAGGTGAGAACGAGAGAAGAAAAATGAGAAACCAGACCGGCCTAATATCCAGTCACACAACGATGGCAGACCCTGACCCCCGCGTCTGGCAGCTGCCAACAAAGCTGAGGACAGGGGGCTCCAGAGAGACAACCCCTGAATGCCCACACTGGCATCCTACCTGCTGGGCTTTGGAGGAGTCTTGATGCCTTTTTTCTTGGACCCTCCGGTAGTGATTGCTTTGGTATTCCGGACGTGTTTCAGCATCCACGCCCGCAGGTTGGAGAGGCCGCTGTACTCCGACATAATAAGTCGAGGCCACGGGTTACATTCTTCTATATCCAGGACAGCAACGGCAACGGCTCTGCCAACCTGGCACAGAGAGGGAGGATTAGTGATCTGTACATGCGGGGAATCATGATGGCCGCTCACCAACAAGCTGAGGCCTGATCACCAAGGTGAGGAGACCACACAACACTTCTGCTGCCTTCTCACATGACAGCCATTAAGACACGCGACAATGCCCCGATGCTGGGGTGCCATTACCAGTGACCACCGTGTCACCACTGCGTCACACGGCATGGGCACGGGCCGACATCGCCAACGGCAGAGGATGAGGAGAGTTACCTGCTCGAATATGTCAGTGGTGAACTTGGGTGGGAAGGCAGGCGGTGGGGGAGGGGTGGCTCTCCCGCTGTCGTGACACGCTCCGGGGATGGTGTTGACGCAGCGGCCGGTGTTATAATTGCACTCCAGGGTGTAGCTGAAACAATAACATCGCCAAAAATGTAATATACCACAGACATAATCGGGGGCCCGAACATCACGTCACAAGGAGACAGCAATGCAGCCGTCAGCGCACCTGTGAATGATCCCTGTGGCTTTGTGAATGGACACGCGGCCGCTGCCCTCCTTGGACTGACCGTCCCTCTTGTCCTTCGCGTACATGTTCTTCTCAGAGAAATTGCAGCCCATGAAATCGAAGTGAGCAGAATTCAGAGAGATGAGCTTAGGATATAGGAGGTTCTGCACCTGCAGAAAAGACGGCACAGGGCGGCATTATAGCAGTTATAGTCCTGAATATAGGGGGCACTATTATAGCAGTTATAGTCCTGAATATAGGGGGCAGCATTATAGTAGTTATATTCTTGTACATAGGGGCAGTATTATAGCAGTTATATTCTTGTACATAGGAGCAGTATTATAGTAGTTATATTCTTGTATATAGGGGGCAGTATTATAGCAGTTATATTCTTGTACATAGGGGGCAGCATTATAGTAGTTATATTCTTGTACATAGGGGCAGTATTATAGTAATTATATTCTTGTACATAGGGGCAGTATTATAGCAGTTATAATCTTGTATATAGGGGCAGTATTATAGCAGTTATATTCTTGTATATAGGGGCAGTATTATAGCAGTTATATTCTTGTATATAGGGGCAGTATTATAGCAGTTATATTCTTGTATATAGGGGGCAGTATTATAGTAGTTATAGTCCTGAATATAGGGGGCAGTATTATAGTAGTTATATTCTTGTACATAGGGGGCAGTATTATAGTAATTATATTCTTGTACATAGGGGCAGTATTATAGCAGTTATATTCTTGTATATAGGGGCAGTATTATAGCAGTTATATTCTTGTATATAGGGGCAGTATTATAGCAGTTATATTCTTGTATATAGGGGCAGTATTATAGCAGTTATATTCTTGTACATAGGGAGCAGTATTATAGTAGTTATATTCTTGTACATAGGGGCAGTATTATAGTAGTTATATTCTTGTATATAGGGAGCAGTATTATAGTAGTTATAGTCCTGAATATAGGGGGCAGTATTATAGTAGTTATATTATTGTACATAGGGGCAGTATTATAGCAGTTATATTCTTGTACATAGGAGCAGTATTATAGTAGTTATATTCTTGTATATAGGGGCAGTATTATAGCAGTTATATTCTTGTATATAGGGGCAGTATTATAGCAGTTATATTCTTGTATATAGGGGCAGTATTATAGCAGTTATATTCTTGTACATAGGGAGCAGTATTATAGTAGTTATATTCTTGTACATAGGGGGCAGTATTATAGTAGTTATATTCTTGTATATAGGGAGCAGTATTATAGTAGTTATAGTCCTGAATATAGGGGGCAGTATTATAGTAGTTATATTATTGTACATAGGGGCAGTATTATAGCAGTTATATTCTTGTACATAGGAGCAGTATTATAGTAGTTATATTCTTGTATATAGGGGCAGTATTATAGCAGTTATATTCTTGTATATAGGGGCAGTATTATAGCAGTTATATTCTTGTATATAGGGGCAGTATTATAGCAGTTATATTCTTGTACATAGGGGGCAGTATTATAGTAGTTATATTCTTGTATATAGGGGCAGTATTATAGCAGTTATATTCTTGTATATAGGGAGCAGTATTATAGTAGTTATAGTCCTGAATATAGGGGGCAGTATTATAGTAGTTATATTATTGTACATAGGGGCAGTATTATAGCAGTTATATTTCCAGAATCCGCCCTTTCCTCAATTTGCAATCTACTAAAATGCTAGTGCATGCCCTCATAATCTCCCGCCTCGACTACTGTAACATCCTCCTCTGTGGCCTCCCTGCCAACACGCTTGCCCCTCTCCAGTCCATCCTTAACTCTGCTGCCCGACTTATCCACCTCTCTCCTCAATACCACCCCGCTTCTCCTCTCTGCATGTCCCTCCACTGGCTTCCAATCTTCCACCGTATCCAATTCAAACTTCTAACACTGACCTACAAAGCTGTGCATAATCTTTCCCCTCCGTACATCTCCGAACTACTCTCCCACTACACTCCAACACGTCACCTCCGGTCCTCCCAAGATCTCCTCCTCTCCTCCTCTCTCATTCGCTCCTCACACAACCGACTCCAAGACTTCTCCCGAGCATCCCCAGTCTCCTGGAACTCGCTGCCTCAACACGTCAGACTATCCCCTACTCTTGCAAACTTGAAACGGAACCTGAAAACGCACCTGTTCAGAAATGCCTACAATCTACAATGAACTCGCTGCCGCCCGACCACCGTGCGCAGCTGCCGCCCGACCACCGTGCGCAGCTGCCGCCCGACCACCGTGCGCAGCTGCCGCCCGACCACCGTGCGGAGCTGCCGCCCGACCACCGTGCGGAGCTGCCGCCCGACCACCGTGCGGAGCTGCCGCCCGACCACCGTGCGGAGCTGCCGCCCGACCACCGTGCGGAGCTGCCGCCTGACCTACACCCCACCTATTGTCTCCTCCCCATAATCCTATAGAATGTAAGCCCGCAAGGGTAGGGCCCTCTTCCCTCTGTACTAGTCTGTCTACTGTAACTTGTATACGTATTTTGTATGTAACCCCCTTCTCATGTACAGCACCATGGAATTAATGGTGCTCTATAAATAAATAATAATAATAATAATAATTCTTGTACATAGGGGGCAGTATTATAGTAGTTATATTCTTGTATATAGGGGCAGTATTATAGCAGTTATATTCTTGTATATAGGGAGCAGTATTATAGTAGTTATAGTCCTGAATATAGAGGGCAGTATTATAGTAGTTATATTATTGTACATAGGGGCAGTATTATAGTAGTTATATTCTTGTACAAAGGGGGCAGTATTATAGTAGTTATATTCTTGTATATAGGGGGCAGTATTATAGTAGTTATATTCTTGTACATAGGAGCATTATTATAGTAGTTATATTCTTGTATATAGGGGGCAGTATTATAGTAGATATATTCTTGCACGTAGGGGCAGTATTATAGTAGTTATATTCTTGTACATAGGGGGTAGTATTATAGTAGTTATATTCTTGTATATAGGGGCAGTATTATAGTAGTTACAATCTTGTACATAGGAGCAGTATTATAGTAGATATATTCTTGCACGTAGGGGCAGTATTACAGCAGTTCCATTCTTGCACGTAGGGGCAGTATAATGCTTGTAATTCTATTATTGCCCTCACCTGGTCGTTCTCGTCTGTGAAGCAGTTCCCATACATGAAGCATCCTCTCTTGGACGCGTGGCCATGTAGGTCGACATAGAAGGCAATTCCGCTTTCCTGAGGGGGTATAGATGATGTCGGCTCGTTCCCTCTGTCACCATCTAGGCAGCACTCACAACTGTCACACACTTCAGCCTTGAAATCCGGCCCCAAGGCCCAAACCTTTTCCCTGATGAAGTCCTGGTGCTCCGGTAAGATGGCGGTCTCCTGTGTGAGACCCTGGGAAGGGACGTGGGAACCCTCCCGGCTCAGACTGTTTATCAGGTTGTTGGTCTTCTCCAGGTCAGATAGGTTGTTCTCTGTGGGGCGCTGAGGAGGGGAATGATTGGAAGTCTTTGGTCGCAGTGCTGGGTTGGATAGGGGGAGGGTTGTACAATTCCTCCAGTCAGGATCGCTGGGACGAACACGGTTATGGACATGGTGGTAGAGGAGGACAGACTTGGCTCCATAGACTGATGGGTGTAATTCGAAGTCTGGAGCGAGGTACTGCCGGTTCAGGTTTACTCCGCGGGTGTCTGTCCTGTGAGACAATGGAAGATCCAGTTACAGGACTGCAAGAGTGGGCCATCACACTGACGGGGTCCCCACCACAACTCACCTGTAATGTCCTCTCACCACCCCATCAGGATTCAGCATGGGGATGAGCTTGAAGACGTACATACGTCTCAGCATGGCCGCCCGCGGGTCGTCCTGCCTCAGGATAAATTCTAAGAAACCATTGAACACAAAGCTGGAGGGGGTCTCGCCCGGGTGAACGCGGCTGCTCAGGAAGAACACCTGTGGATGGTGGGACAGTGGTTAGTATCTGGGGCCCCGTCCGGCTGAGGTGAAGGCTGATGGATGGACTCACCTTCTTCCCGGAGAAGCGGAATGGACGGGAGCAGGATCGGTCTGGGAACAGCTTGTCCAGTCTGGGCTCACGTTCCTCCATCATCCCATGGCAAGAGCTGATGGTGAGAAGGTCGACGCGGAGCCCCTCCAAAGAGTGACACAGCAGCTCCCGCTGGTAATAGATGGAGTCTGGGGGGCTGCTGTACACACAGAAAATATAGGGGCCTTAAAAGGCATACGTCGTGTGTATGTAAATACATACTCATCTCATATCCCCCTATCTAGTGACCTCCAGACCCCCATACACCCTCCTCACCACCTCCCTCTATACCGCTCGGTCCCTCTTCCCACCAGACTCCTCCCCCGCCACACTGATGTATGGTGCCGTATCTCTATGTACTGATGGGACACCCTCCCTCTCATGTAGGTGGCCGGTTACCTCCCGGGGGACATAAGCCGGCTGTCACTGAATCGGTCATCCAGTCCGGCCAGCAGCTCCTGACTCTCCTCATAGGAAAAAGGGAAGCAGAAGGAGAAGTAGGTGGTGGCCCCACGGCATTCCAAAAAGCGGTGGACAAACGACAGGACAAACTGGTTCTCCACCATCTGTACATAGAAAAGGAGATCAGCGGTGACCTCCAGAGGTTGTCACAGCCCCACCACTGACATGTGGCAGTCTCGGGCCCTGAATGCCCATACCTGGAAGGTGGGACGGTCGCGCACGCGGTCCCAGCGTGAGCGGATGGGTACTGTGCGGACAAACGGCGCCATCCCCTGGCCGTACAGCTTGCTCTGCTTGTTCATGTTCATGATGTTGATTTTGATTTGCTTCCCTGGAGCGCCGCCCCTCACGCTGAAGAAAAACCAGGACCTGCGAGGACACAGAGGTCGGATATAGCAGGACGTCTGCACTGACAACCGAAAGAGCCTTCCACGGGTCATGTGACCGATCCTCCTAACCCACCTGTTCCCGTTCTCATATTCCGTGTCCGCACAGTCTGGCTTCGTCCACACATTGAACTCATAGTCGGGGGCAGGTGCGGAGCCGCTGAGCCCCATTCCGCTCCCACCAGTACAACTCGGTGTGTCGCCATCTCCATCCGTCCGCTCCACCTTCTCCACACGAGCCAAATTACCAGAATCAAACCTGGAGCTGAAGAGAAGCCCCCCGCAGCGGACCTCCATCACCGCAGGATGGCGCCAGGGGGGAGGCTCATTCT